>NC_135773.1:748393-979444 GCF_028453695.1 Augochlora pura | reverse complement strand
ATAAAAATCGCTCGCGCTCTATTATAGATCGTCGCGGTAAAATTCAAGGCGCCACGTAATCAGCAACGCTGCAGTCCAACTCTGTTCGCGCAACAAATGCTAGACTTGCATAATATCGATGGCACCGCCGATAAAATTGAAATTCATGGGTATCCCGGATAATGAGACCGTCCCTGTATCTCGTCGAACGAGAAGGTTTTTCGCAACCTGGTGAATTGAATTGAACGTATCGCCTCTTAGCGGTTGCATAAGGAACGCGACGGAGCTTCCGCGGAACTTGGTTCGGTGGTTTGCAACTCGATACGAAATTCCCCCTTTGTAAGCGAAATCGGTATTCCCGATAGGAGGAGATCCAACGTTGGTTCGTCAATAAATATCATATCGAGATGTCGTTTCTTTGTTGCGCAACCGATTCTTTCTTTCCTCCGCCCTCGTCAAACCTGATGGAATCCGAAGCTCCGCTGCGTTCTCCCCGCCTGCGAACCAAATGCTGGTTACATAAACAAATTTTATTCCCCCGTACAGCGCTGTAAAAGCTACTTAAGAAACGGGAGAACCGTAATTTCAGACGAATAATTTAAGCGGAGATTTCTGCAGTAACAGCGGCGTGTTCACTCCAATTATAACGAACTGCCTGTGATCGTTCGGATGATAAGAGCTCGGTTAGAGTTCAGTTAACCGCGATTTAACTGCCGCGATTACCATTTGGGGATTTTGGTGCTTTCTGTACACAATTTGCCGTAAAGAATCGTCTGTAAATTCAACGGAATGAAATATACAAATAATTCATATAATAGAAGGAAATTTTGTCTCAGCTTTTATTCATGCTAGCTGCGACCATCTTCAAGTCTTAAAAGATATAAAATGTATTAACAGGAAAACACAGTCACCAGGCTTAAGAAACGAGTTCGCGAACGAATAAAAATGCGCTCCAGTTCCCGGTCAGATAAAGAGAGTGGCTCCCAACCCCTTTCGACGACGACAAATTTTTATGGCGCGCCATTGAAGTAGCTGTTAGGCACTCGCCCCCCCCCCCCAAAAAAATCGCGGGACACGTTAGGTGTCCAAGCAGCCCCTGGCGAAGAGCCTCTCGGTCTAAGGACACGAATCAATTTGCAATCTGCGGTCGGTGGGCTAGGGCCCCACGGGTCCCAGTTGAATGCGCTTCACGCCGAGAAACAAACATCATTGTCCCGCTAATGGGTGGCTATCGTTGCACTCGCGCGCGCGCGCGCGACGAACACAGAGGGGTGGCCCGGCTGAAAAGCGTTAAAGAGTCGGCGAACGGACGCTGGCAGACGATTGTTGATTAAATATGAACCCCGGGGCTGCCCGGCTCCGCCAATTGGTCCACGCACGGCGGACCGGTAGCCGTGAGCTCTCCGTTTAACGGAGGGGGTCGTTGCATTGTGCGGGGGACCTCCGCCGGCTGAAATATTCAGGGCACGCGCAGCTGCCGCCATTCGCGCGCCGCACGTATGCCGTTCGTCTTATCGCGACCCCCGAAAAACAACTCGGTCCGATCCCGGTCCGGCGCTGCTACCACGCGAAAATTCTCTGCGGTCACGTCCGCGGTCGGCCGCGTCGGAATTTATGCTGAACCGATCGGAACCGGGACTGCAGCGTCGGCCAGAAATTAATCGGCGGCTCTCGTCGCCGTGGACGGAATCAACCCCTCGACGCGCCATCTTCTTCGCTTTACCACGATTACAATTTTTCAATTGCAGTCATTGTTTAGAAAGGACGAAAAAATTAATACCTATTGCGTGATGAAATTTACTTGAATACTGAAACATTTATCATAAGGGAATAGAATTTTTTTCCAATTTTAACCCCTTGCAGTCGGAGCCGTTTTGACTCGTGCAACAGTTATTCTTTGTAACATTATTAGGTTAACATTGAAATTATTTGAAATCTGCGCGCTGAAATTTACTTGAAATTTCCGACAATATTCGATCAATTAATTCACAGAATTAATGATATTCCGGATCGATTTCCTCTATCAGGAGGATCGTCGTGTTGGTCGGCTGGACTGATAAAAGACGACACCCCCTTCGAGGATACCGATCAAACGTAGGAAGGCGCGGAGAAAACGAAGGGGATACGAGTAACTTTATCGCGACCGTGCACGGACCTCGAAGCCTATTGTACGGGTTTTTAAACCGGATCTCGGGATACGGGGGTGACTCGTGAGGTTTCCCGTGAAATCCGACGCGGCCGCGTTTTGCTCGTTACACGCAATTTGGTATCGAGGGGTTTGAGCCGCCGCGACTCAGACGGTATTAACCAGTTAGCTACGAGTATACTCGTCGTGGAGAAGCGACGGCATTTCGTGTCACGACGGCTCTTACTTGTCGTGCGTGAATAATAGCGATCATTTCACGGTTACTTAGATCCCATAAATCGTTTCGTACCCATTCGAATATTTTTTGAAACGACATAATTCTTTCTTGCATACCTGTAAAATTACCGCAATCCCCACAATTTTTTTTTTTAATTTAGTAAGTAATTTTTAGACAGCGCGAATCGTTTGTATATTTTAGAAGCTATAATTTATTGCGCATTTTAGAAATATATTTGAGACTTCAAAATTTGTTTTGCACTTTCTCGAAGTATTTTTTAAAGCTTACAATTTTTTTTGCGAGCACTATATCTTCCGAAGACTATAATATTTTCAAAGTTCTTCCTTTCAGTTTCGTGGACCTTTTTCATAGGTCCTGCAATCGTGTCGGCGAGTTCGCAAGTATTTGTAAACGCGTTCCGCGTCCCCCACAATTTGTTCGCAAAGCCTGCGACTATCTTTTACAGCGATCTCACCGCGATCCCCGCAACTATTTTCTAAAGGCTAATATTTTATTCGCGAGCGCCGCAGCGTTTTTTTTACAGGTCCTACAATTTTACGCAGATCCATAAAAGTCCCCCGGTAAGGTTCCCCCCGGACTGTTTCGTACCCTCTTCGAATATATATTTTTACCATTTTTTCATAATCTCCACAATCCTCTTACAGCCACTAGACTCTTTTTTTCTCCATACCCATGAAACCACTCCGTAGATATCCCATCACTTTTTCATGCGTTCTGCAAACATTCTCTAGATCTACAATTTTTTTTTTTCTCGCGAGTCGCAGTAGAAGGAGAGTCTTGGAAGTGCAACAAAGTTTTGTAGGCTCGTAAAGTTATTTTACGGGTTAATGTTTGCGGCTACGACACGGCCGTTTTATGGAATCCGTTTCGCGGACCCCAAATAATCGCGTTCACAAAGTTCCCGGATATTATCGCGTTTAACCGCGACTCTTTAAAACGCGGCGAAGCAAGAGCCTTTGCGTTCGGTCGGCGAACGAAAGGGAAGAAGGGGAATTAATTCTAGAGAGCTCCCTGTTTATGCATTTTTCAGGAAGCGGAAACACGCGAGAGGAGCTCGTTCGTTCGGTTTCCGCAGCTGCTGCTGCTACCGGAACCAATGGAGAGAGAGAGAAAAAAGAAGAGCGTTCGAAAAGCGTCGAACTTTCTTCGACGTTCCGGCGAAGCGTTTTCGCAGACCGTCCGATCGGGGACGCGGAGGATCTCCGGGTAGCAATGTCCCCGCGAATCGATTGAGTAGTTCGAGCATGTTTGCGACCCGGACAAACGTGCAAATTAGGGAGAAGAACCCTTCCTTCTTTCACCGCGTCTTCCCCGATTTCCATTTTACAGGGCGCCGGTGGCCCGGCTCGGAGAATTCAGTGACGAGTTGTTCGAACTTTTACAAATATTGCAGTGAATCGGTGTTATCCCTAATTTTTGAATCGAATAAGTTCTCGCTGAATTTGAATCTAGTTGAAATTATTAAATATTTACTAACCTGTGACCCATTCGGATTAATTGAAAATTCCTTGCTCGTCGAATATGGAAAAATTTATCCTACCAAATGTCCTTTACAATTCTTTTAAATAAATTCCAGCTGGAATAAAAACTTCCTTTTAATTTTACGATTATTAAAAATAATCCTCAGAATTTTTAAAAATATTAAATCGGCGTTTCCATCGATATTTAAATAAATGTAAAATATTTTTCCATCGAATTGTTCGAACCACTGTGCGCCAGATCAAACGATAAACCCTTTCTTCGCGGCATTCGAAAGTTCGCCTCCTCTTCTTCCTACATCGATTTACCGTCTGTAAATGTCAATTATATCTTGTCCGAGCGTGTTCGCATTAAAATGCCGTGCCCGCGTGTTTTCTATTGGTTAACTTTGTAATGAAACAGGGTGTTCGCTCGGCCGGCTCTCCATTATGAAATGGTCGTCAAAGTATTTTACCGTCGCCGGGTATCGTCATTTATATTTAGTGGCGGGTACTTGAGTTTCATGGCGAATTAAGCCTCTTTATGATCGCGATTACGAAGACTACGGAATCAATATCGCCGACCGGCGTGTTGCGCAATGTTGCCTAAGTAACGCGCGCGCGTGTTTGTTTGCGTGTGTGTGTACACCGGTGAGTAATTACGACAGACTTGCAAATAAGATATCCACTCTAACATCGCCGCGAGAGAAACTGTGTCGCATAAATATTTGAATACCGGACTCTCTTCTCGCTCGCGAATTCGTCCGCTCTCTTCGGACGGTCGCGCGCGGTTGTATTTTCATTTCAGCGAAATTAATTTAATATCAACTTATCGGCGACGGGTTAATTAATTATGCGGAAACACCCCGGCTAAGTTTTCGTTATCGCTCTCTGTCCAGAGAGAATCGACTCCGTTCCATTCGCTCGCAGAAACGTGTAAGCCATTACCGTTCGATGTTCTACTTCCATTTCAATCATCAAATATTTTCATTCTCCGTTACTCCCGTCGATAAACCATTCTCTCTCGGACGAACGTCGCTCTTTGGGAACTTGATTACTTAAACAATTACATGTTTCAAATAATTCATCGACGGCTGCCCGAGCGAACTGCAATCGCAGTTTCAATTTTCTACAAAGATTCGTGGAAATATTTTTTAACTCCCAACTGGATCGCTGGTTTCTATGAAAATTCAAGTTTCCAAAGAATAATTCACGAAGCGTTGCGCATGAGCTCACTTTTTAAATCGCCTTTCCTCTGCGTTAAAACAAACTGCTGGCTGCAGTATAATAATTATTATTATTCAATTACAATACTTATACAATTACAATACTTTCTTATATAATTTATATAATTTACAAAAATTTAATCTATCCCCTAAGCCTCAATAATAATAATAATAATAATAATAAATAATAATAATAAATGGAAAGCAGAATTGTACAAGATTTCTAAGACAAGACAAAGTAAGCTGTCGATAGAAGCGAATCAAAATTGCTGTCGCAATGCAGCGTCGGAGAACAGGGACGGAAGAAATTTCGCTGAGGTCGTAAGAGTCCGGTGGCAGGAGTGCTCGAGGGTTAAAATGCTTTAGCGTGGGGGGGGGGGGCGCGGGCCGGCGATAAAATATCGCGATCGCTTAAGGACCGAGTAATCCTCTTCGGAGGTGTTCCTAATAACCACGGCCAGAGACAACGATCTCGTTACATAACCGCGTTTTCCCATTCATAGGTGAATATAGGTGCGAGGCCCGGGTCGATGAAGGCTCGATTAACATAACAAGCTGTCGTTTGTTCGCGTCCTAACGGAGCACACGCCGTTATCGGGGCCATCGTGATAAAGCGAGGGTGCTGGCTGGAAGGGTATCGGTTTCCCCTCGCGCCAACTTAACCGGGACAGAGCGAAAGACCGGGCGAAAATTCGAGACTAACCCCCATCGCCCGCCGAAGACACACTGCCGATTCGCTTCGAAACACCATTACCGTTCCACCTGCTGAACCATAAATCCCGTCCTGGAACCTGCAGATTTGTTCGCTCGATGGTCCCCATAATTTAATTGTCAGGCTGAGAAGCTGCCGAAATTTGCCATTTAGATTTTCTGCATTTTCGTTCAAGGATCAGATAAAAAGATATTGTATTTATATTATTATATCTATATCATATTTATGTTATTATATCTATATTATATTTATGTTATTATATCTGTACTATATTCGTATCATATTTAGATTTAATACTACATAAATAATAAAATAAAATCACTCCAGCCATCGTGCACTGAACTAATACCTTTGATATGGTTATCTGGAAGCGTATCGGAATTTTTGCCCGGTGTAGCGCAACGAAAATGATCTGTTCAACTTGTTCACAACGGCCGAGAGGATTAATAGTAATAATAATAATAATAATAATAATAATAATGGCCGTCCATCGCGCACTGTACTTTTAGAGTTTCCCCATCGGGCGCCTGGATATCGCGTTACCATCGCGCGATGATTAAATTATGCAATTGTTTGTTCATAGAAATTAACGAGTTTTCGAGCACCAAGGCGTCGAAACGGCGAACATCGTCGGAACGAATTTCATCTCGCCTACCTTTTCAATCTCTCCGGGGAAAATTTAGTCGTTCGTTGTATTACGAGCTCGTAGTCATCGTCCCACGGTTTTATAACAAATACGCTCGAAATAACAGCATTGTTTATTTCGAGCGTTGCATTATGCAACGATTCGGGCTCGCATTGTTGGGTTTGGCGGTGCGCGTGTTTCTATAACGCAAACATTTATACCCGCAACACACCCCGCGTAAAATAAACGTTTGCTCGCCTCGGATTTAGACCAATTAGAATGTCGCGGTGCCCGCGAGAAACGAGAATCTCTGATCGATGCGTCGCGATCGCGGCCTAATCGATGTACGCGAGATAACGAGTATCGCCGCGTACAAGAATGTCTCGTGTAGAGTTAGTTACGGATGAGCAAGCTTCGTCGTCGTTCCATCATCGATTCCTCGTCGTTTAACGTCCCGTTTAATTAGCCTGCCGCGTCTTCCTTCTTCTGTTTTAATTAAAAGTATTTCTTTCTTTTCTAATCGTTCTTTTCAATGCCGCGCGGTTCTGTCGACGGGCGAGCACGAAGACGAGCGAGAGTGGCACAAGATGTGGGACGTCGTGAAAATAAAAATTCGACGGCAAATAACAGTACGAGCGCAGCGTAACGCACGAGTGGCGATAATTTTTAATCAACTAAAATTCATTTTTATTCCAATTTGTCGAACGAGTCGAATGCCAGCAGGATCTTTATTTCGAGTATTTAGTTTCTCGTTAATTAAATGGCTTTTGATATATATGGCGATTGAGAGAGAACGGCACAAGAAGGTACGGGACGCGAATTAAAATGATTACGGTCGGGGTAATGCTGAAATATTCCGTTGCGCGGATAACGTTGGCGCATCGAACGCGGCCGGGAACGGCAGCTAGAAAATCCTGGTAACATATTCAAACACACCGGAGCAGCGCGCGGGTCCTGTGTATTTAACTGGAATTACGTCATCGACAAAGCATCGTCCTCCAGCGAGAACGTTCGGCCGTGTATAATAATTAATCGATCGATCGATCAAACGGCCTGTACGTAAAATCGCGAAACGGACGACAGAAGGAGAGAAAGGAGAAAACTGACGCAGAATGGCGGCGCGAGTACAAAAGGGTAGAGCGACGTTTCGTACATGCATATCGCGCAGGTGGGCCGGAGCGCGCGCGTTTTTATATCGGGCCGAGTGACGGTGGTGCATGGGAAACGGCTCCGAAATGCGGATTCAATGCGTCCTCTATACTCTTCGGGGGCCAACACTTTGTGATCGCCGATTAAATACGCTTTATCGAAGAATAATTGCGACCGAGAATATTGACCCTGCCGGATTACGAATGCTCGCGCGGACCCCGGCCGAATGCACCTTCCGATCTGCAGCGGGGCTCCCGTTAACGGTCCGATATTATTCCGAAAGGGAATCATTTTATCGAGAACGCGGACGCACGACTTTAGTAAATAATGTGCAGGAAACTGTCTGCAGGCAATTTTATTAACTTAAATTATGGTACTGGACGTTGGTTTTTACTTACGCCTCGATCTCTCTTTTTCTATTATAATATATAGTATAGTATAGTATAATATAGTATAGTATAGTATATATTACAACTTCAAATTTCGCCCCCGTTTATTATTAAATTTGATTAATTATATATTGCTGAATATTTATGTTATATATATTTTGAATATTTTTAATATACTTCCTCAGAAATGCATGTCTAACGAAAAACTACGGCCGTGCTAAAGTCTGCCGTAGCCAAAGGGTTAACGAGTGCTCGAGTATTAACAGGAGTTATTGTCTTTTTAATAAGAAAGGAGATACGTTAATATCTAATATTGCTCCATTATCGATAACCCGATCGGAGCGGCTATCCAATTGCTCTCACGTTCTACGTGCAATGATATTCAGGATATCCGGTTGCTAATTCATTTCCCTGCATGATTACTAATTACTGCAACTACATACGTAAATTAAATAATCTACTGTTAATACTAGTATCTGTTAGCAATGTACAAGGCTTTGCTATATCATATACCTAGTTACATAGATTCATAGCAACTCCAGTTATCGATAGAACAGTTGCAATTATCAGCACTTCATTTTTTATCGAACAATTGCAAGTCTTCCTATGATCTTGTTAAAAATTCTTAAATGCACCGCCGCTGCAATTAGGTGAACTTCGTAAGAAAATATCCGCGAAATAGGCGCGTTGCATAATATATAGTTGCACGACGAATAACCGCGTCCAGGAATAACCGAACAGTGCAACAGAGTAAATTGCAGCGGAACAGAGCGCATTAAACGATCGCAGCTTCCGGTTCGGTTCTGACGAGCCATTAAATTGAATCTCGCGGGGTAAAAATAATACTCATCGTTCCTAATTCGGCGCGCACCAGCGCCGGAGAAACGGGCGCGGCAGCTGCCGCCGCGTAAATACATATAATTGTGATCGCGCAAATGGTCCATGAGGGCCGGAAGTAATGACGGTACTCGACTTTGTTAATAATCTTTCTTCGGTGCTGCTCTCTCTCTCTCTCTCTCTCTCTCTCCGTCTTTCACCGTCCCTCGAAATCGCCGGTTACGCTCGCGTCGGATTCCGCTCTTTCCCGAGGGCTCGCTTGAAACTTGCAACTAATTTCTGCTTAAAAAACCAGCGGCCGCTTCTTGCCTTTTACCCTTAATTTGCGGGCCGAGCTCCCGAAATAATCTCGATCATTACGAACGGGGAATCCGCAATCTTCGTGCGCTGTGTGCCGGACTTCTTTGTCTTTCTCTGCTATTTCTTCCACTTCTGCTTTTTGTTCTGCGTTTGTCACAATTTTATAAAAATTGTTGGGTTAATGGGGGTTTGTTAACCCTTTGCACTACGATCTCTTTCAAATCAATATTTTTCAAATTAATATTTCTTCGTCCTTAATAACTTCCTTGATCATATTTCCTTATTGTCTTCGTTTACTTCCCTTTCCAAATTTTGACGATAGAAGATCCAAATTTTGTTTTAATTTAATAGAAATGCCTGGGAGTTAAAAGGTTAACATTTTCTGTTACGACGAACATGCTCGTCGAAAACGATCGCAAATGCCGAAATATCAAATCTACCCGACCCGAAGTCTCGTTCTACAAGATGTCGCTATAGTAAGATATTTCTCACGAACGGTAGCAGCCGCGGTTTATCCCGAAGGTCCCACGGAAACCGATAAAAATGCGAGCGAACGTCGTAGGCGGTTGTTTCTAAAAATTTGTATTTCCTTTCCGCGATACCAGCGCGAGATAGTTTCCATTCTCGGCACGAAAGTCGAACCGGCGATGGGGAATGACAACGCCGATGAGAGCATACAAAGAGGAGGGAGGAGACCTAGGCGGCGTACGCGGTGTCTCCCGCATGCGGATCCCTCCTAGAAAAATGCGAGCGGTGCGCCACGAATTACGCCCAAACCTATCCCCGGCGAAAAGCGGGAAATTGAAAAATGATAGACGCGCGGCCGCCGCCGGGACGTCGGGGGCCGCAGGAATTTAATATCCCCGTGAACGTCTCCTGCGCTTCTGTCCTCCTGCGCCCCCTGTCGTCTAAGGGCGGCCGGGGCGAAGCTAGGCCGGAACACTTCGGAAAGGGATGCGATACAGTTTCTTTGGTAAAAATGTGCTTAACAGGTTACGTGCCTGTACTTAGTCGACTTTTCATTCTGGTTAATCGACGCATTTAAAAATCGATATATTATTTTTATTTATTAAATATTGTCAATATGACTATGGAGCAGACTTGTAATGGATCCATACTTTTGGTGGAAATTAATTCTTCGATTCTAAACTTGCCATAAAATATTTTTTTAACGCGTTAAATAGACTTTTAAGCGTGGTACACGTGGCACGGGATGTGTTAAACAAATTTAGATTTAAATTGAACACCTTTTTTATTTTGACGCCCTCTTTGTCTTATGTCTAGGATAAAAAGGTCTCGCCATGGGGCACCAAGAGTCTGAAACAAAAACAGAATTTAAGAAAATTATTATTTTATCATTCCAAAAATTTTTATATAATTATCGATGACAGATACCGATACCTTATTACTCGATTCATTGTATAAAAGTATGGCAACAATTTCGCGGACACGGTTATCATTTATTTAGCGGTGAAATTTATATTTCACCGATTGGCAAACGACCAGCAGAGGTATCCCGCGTCGTCGATAGCCGAGATTGGCTCTCGCGAGACGGCAATCATTATAAATAACTTAGGGGAGGGAGGCCTCGTGGAGAGAGAGAGAGAGAAAGAGAGGGAGTCGCCGCGGCACAATGGGAGTTTTGCGAGGGGAAACGGCCGCGATAAATAACCGGGTAATAATAAAAAGGGATCGGATCGGGCATCGAGCAGTTTCAGAGGAGCATTTATTTCTTCGCGAATGGAACGAATCTTGCGGTACCCTACGGACAGACAATGCGTTCGGGGTAGAATAGGATCATGGGACCCCGTGAAGCCGAGACGCGAACTCGCTTGGAAAATCGCCGATGGAAACAGTGACTCACTGCGGGACCAATCTCATTCGAAACGGAGGCCTGGCTGCAAAGTAGCTGCAGGTTTCGGGTTCTAGGAGGTCGAGCTGATGGATTTAGGATTTTATTTGCAACGATTTAGCGACGCGCCGTTAACTTTTAACGCTTAAATTGTATTTTATTTTTCTTGGCGATGTTTGAGGTATTTTCAGACGAACGTTTAGTTCTTAATTAAATTAAATATCACGTAGTAATTAAATATTAATCAGCTGTTGCACCTCGTTCTTTCATCAATTTCTTCAAATATATAACTTTTGTAATAAAAATAATATTTTTATAGAAAAGAAGTAAGCCAAGCATCTGGTATAAATTTATCGTCAAGACCAAAGTGTCAATTAATTAATAAAAGCGCGAGATATAAATTTATTGATACCAAGAGTCGGCCGCAACGGTGTTCAAAGTACGCAGACGTCGCAATCGCAGTGTTGTTTTAAACTGTTCGCTTTGACGCGACGTAAAAAGAAATTCTTTAGCATACGAAGGTAAACAACATCAGAAATTACAAAGTACACGTATGGATGGAAGGCGGAATGTTCCTCGCGTCTCGTTGAAACATGTGGCCAGCCGCGGTACAAAGAAGAGCGGCGAACGACACCACGGCAGCCTCTGTTCCTGAAAAATATGGCATTTCGCGTGTTGCGTCAAACTCTCTCTCTCTCTCTCTCTCTCGCTTTACATCGTGAGAAATTGCTCGGAAAGCTCGAGTTGAAACTAATTCTAGAAATGCTATGCGCGACGCATGCGAAGATATTAATCGGATTCGCAGAATTATAATTATCGATGAGAGAAATTTGACAACCATTGCCATTTTGAGGTTCTTTTGAGAAAATTGAAAATAATTTACTAGTTAACGCGTTGGTGGAATTAGTCGCTTCAATTTGAAAATTAATTCCTACGCTAGCTCTCCCGATTTGATTAACGTTCGCGAAACGTACGAACTTTGGAAACGCAATTAGAGTCACAGAACTTTACTTTGCAATTTTAATTTAATCGGATATAATACTGGAACTTTGTGGAATTTTTGAGACTGTTAGCGCGACGGTCAACGCGTCAAAAGACGAAGGAACTTTCGATTAATCACATGACTGTGTCGAGCTATTTTTGAGACCAATTTTCTATGCGATTTATCGATCGGAATGGATGTAGTTTTTTTGTCAAATTGTTTTAGAATTATTCTATTATTATAAAGAATAATTGTGGACACAGACCAAATCGTTGGACTATTTTTATTGTAAAATTGCTACTTCCTTACGACGCGTATATTTCGAATAATAAATTAATAAATAAGCTATTTATTATTTAAGTCCGCTTTTTTCTACAAAATATATATTACATTCATTTTCTTATTCAAAAAATATCACATCAGCTAAGAATTCACTAATGTCGAAATATACGCATTGTTCGCATCTAAGGGGTTAACAGATTCTCAAAAATGGCCACTGTTCAGGGAATTTGGAGCTCGGTGTAGGGTGTAGTTGGCCGAAATAGGAGGCGACTATCGAAACCCGAGGTCTGTTTGTCCCCGATACACAACAGTTTGCCCTGGCTGCGGCGGGGTTCGGGCGCTGCATCTAAGCCTCCCGCCCGCCGACGCGTCCGCTCCGGAGACAAAGGGAATTCGAGGTCGAATTTAATTATTCCTCGAACGGAGTTAATGAACTTGCGACGGAATTAATTGACCGGGCTATTTGAATCCGCGCGCGCGGCGGAAAGGTGGAAAAAGTTGAATGGTAACTTGGCCGGAATATAATTGCTCCTAGCCGGCGCATACTTACGAGTTATATTCAGAACGGGTCGGGGAGGGGAGGGGGCTACGCGGGGTAACGAGTTCGTTTTAAGTTCATCAGAACCCCGGGACCCCGGTTCTAATTACGTGCCACCACCGGTAAGGAATTGAATATGCATCGGCGATGTTTCCCGTTCTAATTAAGCAAAGTCTGATCGTCGTTCGTTCCGCGCGAACGTAACGCGGCCGTGGACAGTATCGGCCATCGTAAATCCCGGCTTTTCCTCGCGTTCGTTCGCAACCGGTCACTGCCAAATCTGCGGCACGATGAAATCACCCCCGGAACCCGTTCGTCCGCGAATTAAACGGTTTTTAAACTCGAAAACGCCGGCCACGCTCGCGTCATCTTTTTTCTTCCTCGGAACCGCGTCGTTAACTCCGCGTAAAATTTTTCCCGCGTTATTCATTCGGTATATTTAGCTTCGTTTTATGAGTTACAGGTTTTTATAAACAGCTGCTGGAACCAAATGGACATTCCTCTCTTTCTCTGACAATTTTAATAAGCCGAGGATAACGTATCGACGCGTTTACTTTATAATTTACTGCTCGGCTTGCATCACTCGTTTGCAGTTCGTTCCCCAAGTCGATCTCGTTGAGATATTTTTTTCAATGCTTTTCTAATTCATCTTCGTGGAATATTGACTACAGCCAACGTAATTTAACACTCTCCGGAACGATTACGTCGAAGATTTCAAGGATTAGTTCTCCAGGTTTTGCTAATATTCTGCATCGCGAAGAACGCCTTAATTCCGTGCGATTAAAATAACCATAATAAGGAGAGTCTCCTTCGGTTTCTTGCGGGAGAAAGATTTCTTCGAAAATATTCCGCGAATACGCGAAACACGAGAAGGATTATCAGCTGAGCCATCCGACTTAGTGCGGCGAGAGAAAAAATTCTTCGAAGTCGGCGGGGCTAAGCGTTTAATTCCGAAAGTTCGAGACGCGTGAAACATTTCGAGTGACAGGCGCTCCTGTTCAAATCCCTTTTATTCAAACCTGCGAAAAAATCACGGCGACGGTATAGAAAGAGAGAGAAAAAGAGAGGGAGAGACGAAAGTTTCTTCTGACAAAAGACCAGTCACGGATGACGAACAGCCGGCCGCGTATACGGCCGCGCGTATATGTATGCGGCCGCTGGCTGCCGGGGCACGCCGCGGCTGCTGCACACCTGTATTTACCTGCGCCACGGCGCAATGCACGGTCGTCCCATCTACGCGCAGCATATATCTGGAAACCGAGATTCCCCGGCAGCCTCTTTCTGCTCCCTTAAAGCGGAACGGCCGAAACAACTGGCGACGCGATTCTTCCGTCGCGGAACTTCCGAAGAAAATTCGAAATTCGCGGCCCGGAGAGAAGCCCCTCTCTCTCTCCCTCTCTCTCTCTTTCTCTTGTTTTCCGAAGATCGCTGCAACATCCCCTTACGCGCGACTTCGAATATTGTCTTTTACCGGGAACGGCAACGCGGAAACTTATTCGATAATGCACAGGGAGTCTGATTCTTTGGGAACTCCGAGACGAGGAACACTCTAATATCCGGAAACTTCTGCTTTTGCTTCTATTTTTACGGCCACGAAGATTTCCACGGTAGCCGAGCTGCAACCTAATAATTCCAAGTCCGCAACCCGGTGGTGCGATTCTGTTTTTTTTTTTCAGAAGTTTGGCATCTTCGGATCGCAACGAAGCAATTTCCGTTTTAATTGTATAATTTCCATTTTAATAATCTACCGGCGATATGTATCTACCGAAGAGGCGAAGAGTCTCGATGATCTGCGAGCGATCGAAATGTAGTTTTCTTGATCATTGCTCTGAAATAGTTACTTTAAAACTAAAGCAATAATAAACCTGTCCTCTTTGGTTAAAATGTCTTAGCTACCAATCTGCCACTTTGCAGGATATTTTCTCAACATCCGGTACAGTTTAAGCGGTGGAATATTTTACTTTGTCGAATTCCAAATGTAGTTCCATTAACTCGATCAATTTTAAGCTGAGACGGTGGAGGATGACCGGAAACGTCAGCGCGATTTAACCGAGGAGAGCAGCAATTTACGTCGATTTCATCGAGCAGATTTCGTCGACTTAAAGGTCCTCCTATCGGGCGGACGCAGGTTGCGAACGGCTTTAGTATTTGCTACGGAAAACGTTATTTTATTCCGTGCATTTTCATCCCGCTACGAAAACTCCGCTTGAAAACGTTTGCATCGGCAAGCGACCGATAAACTTTCTTCTTTACTCGAATCTCTCCGGGGTATACCGTAGATTTTTCGAAACCGCTTCATTAAAAGCAAACACTCCCCGGCTAATCTAATATCGCCCAACCCGCTCCCCCCTTCTCCTCCCCCCTTTTGAAGCAACCAATAAAATTGCAGCCGATAACAAAATGCTAATTGAAGGAAAACGGGGACAGGAATTGCTTCGCGAATGAACTGATCGAATAAGGAGGTGGCAGGCCAGAAAAGGGACGCGAATAAGGGAGAAAAGGTTCAAAATGTACTTTCTATTTGAATAAGTAATACCTCTGGTTCCGGCTGCCGGAGAAAACCAATTGACCAGACTTTTCCAGTTGCTCGGGCTCCCCCCTTTCCTCGACTACCGAGTTTCATCGTCCCCGTAGAATCCACCGTGCACCGGGCGACAGGGGAGTACGGGGGGTGTAATCTAGCACGCCGGTCATGCCGCGTATTATTGTTTTTCTATGGAATAAGAGCTGCGATATGCTGTCGACGCGCTGCCTTGGGTTACACCGTATGACGTTACGAGGACGGAAAAAACTCGTGCGAAATCGTAGGTGGCGCCATGATGGCCTAAATGACGTTATTCTTTTAATAATTTGGCCAGGGAATTTTTAAGTAAATCTTCGGTAAAACAACGCCATATTTCTTATTTATCAGAATGCATAGAAAAAATCAAATAAATCCTCATTTGGGACTTTCTGAAAAATATGAAATATTTTTCAAATATATTTTGAATATAATTATATACTGTTACACAAGTAATCGTGCACATGCTTAGATCTCAAGTCATAAATTAAGCAAAATTGTAGCAGTCGATAGATTAACCAAGAACTCGATATCAATTAAGTTCCAATTAGGTATTCTACCGGTGTCTAAAGTTTGTGTTACCGTTCGAATTTTTGCTAGCAAAAGCATCGTAGGTTTCGGCCGCAATCCTTCCGGGTCGCGCAGCCAGCAGACCCGTAGGGCGGCAATTGAAACAAAAGGGTGGGAGGGGGTAGAGGGCGAAAGCGAATCCTGAGATCGTCGACGGGATACCTGGGATTGCCTCGGCGCGCCTAGGGGACCCAGCGTTTCGATTTTCGGAACGGCGGGCGCGCGCACGCCCTTTTTCAATTTGGAGCGGCCTCGGCCGGAGGGTGACGCGGTGGACCCGGCGTGTGTTGGCCAGCTGGCCGGGAAATACGCGTCGATTTACGTGCAAATTACAGCTCGTTGTTCCCAGGCAAGGTTCGCCACGGGCTTTCCAATCGGCGGAGCCCGGAGAACGGCTCCGCGCGCCGAGCCGAGCCGAGCCGAGTCGAGTCGAGCGGCGCCGCGCGCCGCGGTCGAAACCTCGTCCCGGAAATTGCAATGTATCCGGCCGGTCGGCCCGGCCCGGCCCGGCCCGGCCCGGCCCGGCCCGACGTCAACTTGCCGGGCACGAGCGCGCACCGCGCGAAAGTAATTAAAGCTTTCGTGCTTCCGGCCCATCGCTGCGCAAATTTGTTGCGTCAGTCGCCTGTGCATTCCCCCCCCTCCACCTCAGATACGGTGCTCTCCTCGGCTCTCTTTCCGCTTTAACGAATCGTGCTCACCTTGCGACGCTAATCTCCTTTCCCCTTACTTCGTTACTATTGGGGGAACCTTTGTGCGGAATGAAAAGGAACTCGCGAGGATTTTCAGAAAATTACTGGGGTCTTTGAGACGGAGTTCAGCGAAATTCTGTTCGGACGACGAATAACGGATTCGGAATTAACGAATCAAATTTTATTCGACATCGTCGAATGAATTTCCAATCGAACGCGAGCTTAGTATGCAGGTAAACGTTTATCCGAATAAAATTTTATTCCTACTCTAGGTATTAATTTCTCGATTTAGTTTTTACGTATGCCTTTTTACAATTAACTTTTCTTCAAATGATGCATCGGAGAGTTTCACTTGAGATCCAGCCAATGCCGAATGCATTCCGAATAATGAAATTGTATGGCAATTATTTTAGATAAAAATTTATTCGAAACAATCTTAAATCTTTTAAAAGGATCGTTAAGGTAGCATTTGATGGAAGCAAGTAATCCAAAAAAACATGTAAATTATTACAAAACAAGGAGGACTGCGAAACATATTAACTCCCTTTGTTAACAATGATTTTCAATTCGTAATAATGTAATAAATAAAACTCTTCATCCTGTATTTCACCAGTCGGAAGAATGGCGGATTTTCGTTTCAACAAACGGCGGAGATTTTTGAACTCGGAAACCCTCTGTAACGTTTCACAGCGCGCAGCCCCATGAAAAAATAATTATAAAGCAAATTTGATTTCAATCCCGCATTCGCATGCATATCGTGAGGCGACGCTTTTCGATTGTGCCGCGCGGTGGTCATTCAAAAACTGATTGTATTTAATAAAGCACGCCGTAGTTGTTTTCAAAGCGGGGAACTGCGGACTTTCATTATCCTCTTACGAAGTAATTACGAGTTCCGCGGGCAGGTTTCAATATCGACGACGGAATAATAAAACTAAAAGCGCAGGAAAAATCAAACGTTCTCTCGTTGTATTTCCTATCGAAATTCCGGCCTTTCGACGCGCAACCTTTTTATCCGTTTTCGAGCGATTTTTTGAGGCCATTCACGTTTATGCCGTGCTACGTACCAAAGTGACGGAAAAAGATGAGCTAATATTTTTACGGTAACCGTCGTCGTTCCTTGGATCGCTGCCCCGCGAATTTTTATCACGTTCGAAACGGCCGGGGCGCGTTGGTACAAAAAACATTATTGCATTTCAATCGACACGGATTGCACATTCGCGCCGGCCGAAGCATAAGCTTTTTTCGCCGCGGAATATTTAATAACGCAGTCGTATCGGTTCTCTCTCTCTCTCTCACTCTCTCGATGATAGATGTATTGTGTCGAATCACGGGTTAATCCCGGCGGGGTATTCGCGTGTAACTTTCCCGGCGGCCGTGGGGGTCGGTCCACGGCGAACAATTTCATTCTCTTTAATCGCGCCGCGGCGAGAATCATTCCATTGAAAAATCACGAGCGCGTGACGACCCCTTCCGCAAGCCGCCGTTCAAAAGGTCGGAATCATCGGCCGAACTTTCCCGATTACCTGCTTTGCCGAGCACGGTCCCGAAATTTCGGTAAAACTCCGCCGGCTAATTAAGTTCAAAGCGTTCCGTCCCGTTATTCGTGATTTTACTTCGAAAGAAACTTCGGCGGACGCCCCTTCGAGGGAAGTTAACGTTTTAATTCGTCGACGCGGTAATATTTGCGTCATCGGTCGCCGGCAATTTCTAGCGGCGACCCTTCTCTCTCTCTCTCTCTCTCTCTCTCTCTCTCTATACATATATACATATATATAAAGCGGAATGATGTAAATGAAATTGTTCAAAGATTTTCAGAACTTTTATTTTTTTCCATCGGGATTTTTCAAAACCGACCAGCGAACCGAAGTTGAAACACGTTGCATGGAATATTTATTTACGACCTCTGCGAGCGTGCGGTATGAACTCTTTGTCCCCCGCTCGTTTACCATAAAAATTGATGGATGAAATACAAAATGGAAAAAAAAATGTTCGAAGAATTTCAATCGATTTAGAATTATTAATGAAATGTAGTGCGCGCCCCCGGGAAACTCGTCCCGCTCTTTCCATGATTTTGCCTGGCCGTAAATAATTACAAATGCGTTTGTTTTGATTTAATTCCCACCGCTGCTTCGGTGCGCAATTAATACTGCATCGCGCGAAGAAAAACTCGAAACAATTCCTCGCTCGCTTCCAGCCAATTTTATTGCGACTACTGCTGACGGTCTGCGAAATCTCTGTTAATGTTATTATAATATTATCGTTGTTACCGATAATTTTACTGCTAAAAAATTTTCATACGCAACCTTATAGTGATTAAAAATTTCTAAATCGTTTTCGACGACGCAAGGGTAGTTTCAGCGATGCAGAAAGGATCCCTAAAAAAAAAAATCGTATCTTCTGGAAAAGTGAACCATTCGAGCTGAAAATTTTCATAGACTTTCCTCAAACTCTAATTTAAATACTATAAAAATATACAGAGTCCATTGACAACCTTATGGTAATTAGAAATTTCGGAATCGTCTTCGCCGACGCAAGGGTAGTTTCAACGATTCAGAGAACGTCCCTAAAAAATTATTACTGTGTTATTCATAACATAATTCTTCAAAAAATTGTGAAAAGGGAAACGTCATTAATACACTTGCTTCTGTAATGTAATAATAATTGATTGAAAATTACTTAAATAAATAATTTAAACACGTTTTAACAGGTGTTGATGACTAATATTAATCAATTTGGAATAGTGTAGCTTTTCGTTAAATGTCATTTTTTTCGACGCGTCGCGAAGTTATGACGAAAGGAGAGAAGAAGAGCCGCGTCGCGCGACTGCGAGATATCGATTTAACGAGCCTCGAACGGCAGACGCGAAGCCAGACACGTCTATCCAACCCCCGCCCCCTCGCACGGGTGGTATCGTTTAAACTGGAACGAAGCCCTTCGCCGGTGTCTTTAACCGGAATTTGGTCGCGGCGAACCCGGGCGAATAACCTCGAGCTCTCTCTCTCTCTCTATCCCTCTCTCTCTCTCTCTCGCCGCTTCATTTATATCCCCCCCGGTTGTACGTGTTCCGCTTCGCCAACACTCGGGGATTCGGCCGTGCAAAAATAAAATAAAGCTTGACAAATATCCTCGGCCTACGAGAGACCGCCAGAATTTTTGCGCGGCACCGGATTGCGGATTGTTTTATGCAGTCGCGGGCGAAAAAGCTCTCCCCCGAGCCTTTGCGGAGCTGCGCCGGCAAACGTTGAACGCTCGCGGAATAATTTCCAAAGAGTTTTTGGAAGACGGATTTCCTCGGCCATTTGCATACTACGTTGCGTGATATAAATCGCGAGTTCATCGACGCTTCGTTCGCCGAGAGTCCATTGGGCGAATCACCCTCGATTAGGCGAATCTCAGGCGCAGCTAGAATATGTTGTACCATTTTTTTAAAATGATCGCAATCGACGCTTCGTTTGCCGAGAGTCCACTAACCCTCGATTAGGCGAATTTCGTAGCTAGGAATCGCTGTATTTTTTGAAATTATTGCAACAGTATCAGAGATTTAATTATATTTAAAAAATTGTTAAGACTGAAAGAACTGTACTTACCAATGGCATTAATTGCCAAATCGCAATAAATTGTATAAAGTAACATTTTCATTCTTTCATTTAATTTACTTGTCGCGTACATTACAGATGCATTCACATTTGAAATAAGATGGTACAGTGACTAATAAAATTGCACTCCTTGAAGGAACAATTTCTTAAATATTCATGACACAGAATACATCGCCTCAAGAATGTACAGTATAATATATAGATTATACGTATAGCCTTAAGAAATAGCAGGGTGCAGGCCTCGATGAAACCGTAACACTCTCGATTAATCTTCGTTGTCCTAATAAACGTAGCAAGTGGACTTTTAACTTAACGTCAGCCTCGATGATAAAGATTGCTTTAAAATCGATTCTTCTCCGGTTACGTTCGCCGCGCGCGCGCGCTCGCGAGCAGCACGCTAACCAAGTTTCGAATGCAAAGCGTTCAGGGGGGATGATAAGTAATGGGATAGTTTAGTCACCGATTAGATCCGCTGCATCACGGTAATTTGATTTCAGTTCTAAACAGAGCGCGCGCGCGCGCGCGCCTACGCACACGCCTGCACGAAAAACCCATCGAACTTTCGGGCCCGGCTAACGAACTTAATTACACCGGAGAGCTGTTTTCGCACGGCGAAAGGACTAGGCATTATCGATTCGCGCGTACCGAAGTTACGATTCTCCGGGGGACAGCCCCCCACCCCCCTGTTTACCCTGAACGAAGTATATCCGCGCGAAAATTAATTAATTCACCGGCGCGTATTTTCCAACGAAACATGTACGGATTCCCGATTCGACTTCCGGGAACAGTGAAATTGTATCAATTACCCGGGAAATCCGTCGTGTCTATTTTCTCAGTAAATCGAGTTACTCGCGGATTCCCGTTGAATACACGTCGTTACATCGGAACAGTTAACGTCGAGGTTGATTCAAGGTAGCGGAAACGGGCGGGCACGGATCAGGACCTCGCCACGCGAAAATCTTGCGCGACGACGTGAAAATTCGATCGCGAGTAATGCAAGAAAGGGGATACGATTTTATTAGGCCACGAAAATGCGCCGAAGCTTGCGAACCTTTTTGCAAAGTCGCTTTTCATTTCTGTAATATTTTGCTAAATGCGCTACCCATCCGTTTTAAATAAAGTTATACCTTGAAGACGTCCATTTTAATTTCATTTTAGGGCCTGAGCGTCTTACCCCTTAAAATGGTCGTCTTTAATTATTTTATATTTTATTTATCTTTAATAATCTTAGCGATTGCTTACTGTACTTTGACGAGTCTGATTTGTGATAGTGATTTCTACTAATAACTGAAATATCAATCTTATTGCGGCTTCTTAAAAGTTGAAATAAAATTCTGCCCCTTTGTCATTAATATTTATATCCCAAAATAAATGTAGGTACTTTAAATACTTTAAATACTAATTTCAGAGGCATGCTTTTTAAGTCATCCCTCGCTTCGGGTTGAAATAGTTGTCCAAAGTTCCGCGTGCTTTGGAAACTACGAAATCGAATTAGCTTTCGCTTTCAGCGTCTTGACACCGTTCTTGACGGACACCATTTAATTGTCCCGGTACATTTACCGAACCGTTTTACAGCGAAATTACACCGTCGCTCGTTCGCAATTCCGCACGTTAATCCCACAGCTGCGCACGACAAGCATGAACGTCGCGAAAAATGGCAATTTTCTGGATTACAAGTCCGTCCGCGCGTACTTGTCATTTCAAACGAAATTTTTGTAAAACGTGAATTTTAAGCGTTTCAGAATAATGTCGCAACCTGTTGAAAGAAACTGCACACGATCATCCGTAAGCTATGCAAATGCTATGCAAATTCGCCCGACCTCCTTCCGCAGAAAAGTACTAAATCGTCGACCCATTAACACGCAATAATTCTCACCTACTTGCGTACACGTTTCGTTCCGGAGTTTCAAATAAATTTTCGAAATAGTTTTCGCGCGATCACGAACGAAAAATTGATTCAATTTCGTCGTAATAGGAGCTCTTCTGCATGCTTAAAAAAAAATTAAACGAATTTCGGAATTTAATAAAACTCGCGCGATTTGAAACTGTTTTTTCTTAATTTAGCGTGTACGTGACACACGCGAGCATGACGCGGCTGGATTTATAAGAATGACGAGACTGAATTTATTGAGATATTTCGCTGTTTTTATTTTAGTACGTGCTCCAATTAAAAATTTATTCAATCGTTCCCCCTACGAGAGAGAAAGAGAGAGAGAGAGAGAGAGAGGGAGAGAGAGGCCGAGATAAAAAATGTAAAATCGAGCATTTCTGCTCGAGCGGCAAATTTATTGTTTAGCTGAACGAGTTACGAACGGATTTCTGGTTTTTACTTACGATTACTTCCGGTTTTGCGCTGGCAGTTCCTCCGGCGCGCGCGGCCGAAAAACGTCAGTTTATTCCGACTCGAATGACAGTCGACAAAAATCGCGGTCCCGGCCGAACAGAGAGATAGAAAAAGAGGGAGAGAGAGAGAGAGGGAGAGCCGATCGACCAATCATCTCTATTAACTGCGCGCCTTCTGCGCGAACGTTTCCATCGGGCCGTCGCTTTTTTCCCCTCCAGCGGCCGATGAATCAAATCGCCGACCCTGTCGATTTTAATACGAATCATATTTTAAATCGCGGGACAAGCAATAAATTTGATTTGGCCCGCGTAAGAATCGGCGACGAGTTATTGCCGGGGTAGCCCCGGCCGATAACGATGGATATTTTTAGCTTAATGGAACGAGGAGACGTTTCCCGTTCGGAAACAATATTATTTTCCGGGCGGACAATTTCAACCGCCGTTTATTGCCCTTCTCTGCCGGCTTGTTTCCGCTTTGACGCGGGCAAATTCGCGAAAAACGCACGATTTTTAGACACTCGACCGAGTCGGCGGAATTGTCCGCGACCCGGCAATATAACCGAGCCGCCGCGAAAACCGGAATCGCTGAAAATATGCAATTAAATATCTTCGCGTAAGATACCGGCGCCGGAATCCGCTCGGAACCCCGCGCAGGAAAAAAACGCGGCCGACGAGATCCGGACGCGATTTCTTTTGCTGTGGAAAAACGCGATTGCGAAATTGAAAACGCGACGAACCGCGTCTACCGCGCTTGTTCGATTCTTGTTAGGCGTTCCGGGACACGACGGGCAATTAAGTCGGCCGGGTGGAAAGCGGTTACCGTGTCGATTAATGCTCGTCCGCGATTCCAATGTCTACCGTGCCCGGCTAATTACCCCCGGCGACTAAACCGAAGGCGAGGCGAGATTGCTTTCTGGACGTTTTATGATCGGCAGCCCACGGTCCGGGCAACGCGTAAATGGAGACCTGTCGGTGGAAACGCGAGGCGCTCTCGCCGCCTATCCCTATACCGTGTATCGTAACGCGCGCAGATATTATCGTCGCGAAAGGAACTCGAAGTCCTTCGGCTTGTTTCGGCCACGCGATTAACAAAACGGGCCCGGCTTCTTGGTCTAGAGCGTAATTACCCGCTTCAAAAATGGCGCGACCGGTTAATGGATCCAATCGGCGGGCCGCCCCGGCAAAACCATCAAGGATACGCGGGTGGAATATTCAACGGATCCCGATCGATCTTCGAATCGATGCACGTAGCGCGGGCTGCCCTCGGTCTTCTACAGTTGTCCCGCGATTCCGTCTCGCCTTATTCAGAATAGAATTCGCTCGGACAAATATTTCGATTCTACAAATATTAGCGGACGCGCGGAGACTTCGCAAGCATTTTTATGGTCGTCGATTTATGGTCTTTCTTGACTCTTTCAGAGCTGTATTTCATCCTTGTGAAACTCTCCTTCTATGAACTCCTTGTCGTATTTTCGCGAGTTGTGTTAACAATCTGTTGAGTAAGAATGTTATTTCATTATTTTAACGCTTATCTCAATATAATGATTTCAGATATTATTTATGCAAAGAATATAGGTTTAAATATCTCACTTTATTCTCATCGACAGACTTTACCTACACGTTCCTCTTTCTCCACAAAATGAGAGAATCATATTTTAGAATATGGAAAACGCTTAATATTTTAAATAAAAGATAGTATAATAAATAAAAAATATATATGTAGTACAAAGAGCTCTGAGTCCCGAGTAAAAGCCGACCGGATCTTATTCTTCTCCTAATGATTCTAAAGATCGACGAACCATAGTCGCAGTCGGTGTTTCACGAAGCGAGAGCATAAATATCTTAGGACTCGTCGCCGAGACGGGCATATCCCCCGGATTGATTTAATCGTCAGCAGCCATTTGTCAAGGGCGACGTTCGAATGCGGGTGGGCTCGGTCTTCCTGTGCCCTTCCTGCGGAACGCGCCCTTGCCTCGCGTCCCGGGGGAGCGAGGGACTCGATTAGGCCACTTACGGCTCGTTTGTCAGGGCGATTGTTCCGTGCCGGTGTGCTCTCGAGCCCCCCGGTGCACTCTGGGTCATTGGGATATAGCAGAGAGAGTAGGGTGAGAAGACCGTCACAGCAGAAACGAACCTTTTTCCACCCTCGGATTTCTTAACACGCGCGAAACTGTTCCCTTTAAACGCAGCCGACGCGGCGATTAGCACGACTAATGTTCCCTCCGATTAATTAAAAGATTCAGCTTGGCCGAAGAAGCGCGGCTCTCTCGCGGCAAAGAACCGATACATCGAGAGCGCCGTAAACGCGCGCATCGAGAAGAAACTCAATTATCCTCGGAGAGCCGTTAAGAAGCTGCAGAGATAGAGATAGAGATAGATAGATAGATGGAGAGAAAAAGAGAGAGAGAGAGAGAGAGAGAGAAAGAGGGAGAGCGTAAGACCTAAAAAACCGTCGGGGAACTTTTCTTTTAAAGGGAAATGATTTAAATACAAAATCTCATTCCACCGGGAGAGGAAGTTAGCGGATCCCGGGCAGTCGCAAAGAAAGGAAGCCCCGATGGACCGTGTTATCGATCGCTCGATTTCCTAGCCGCCGTTCCAAACTCCGTTCCTATTGATATTAACAAACGAACGGTGCTCGGCTAACTTTTCAGAGAACCGCGACGCGCCGCGCCGCGCACCGGCTCCGTTCGAGTCGGAGAAAATTTACGCGCTGGTTGACATTGTCAGGGTAAAAGACGCGGAGGCTCGGCCGGTCGGCTCCGGAGAACCGAGCTTTTACGATTCCCAGATAACGAGGTATAACATGTCGGCTGTTTAAACCGACGACGATTTTCACCGCGCAGATACGGGACGACGATAAAACGTCGTTTCCTATAGCCGGGCGCGCGGAGGAGTCGCCGGAGCCAAATGATCGTAAACGAACCGATAGAGAGACAGAAAGAGAGGGAGCGATAGAGAGAGGGAGAGAGAGAGAAGGGGGAATTGGAGAGCCGCGTCCCTTCTCCCGATCCTCTCGCGCAAATACCGGTGGCGAGGCGTCGCGAAAAAAGAAATTCACGCGACGGGAAAAATGCGCGGCGCGAACGTCGAGCCAGCTAAGAAAATCGGCGGTGGTCGGCCGTTGAATTTGCATTACTCGATTACGCGGGCGCTCGGAGGTGCCCAGCCAGTTCGAATGGCCCCGTTTGCTTTTTCTTCGGGCCCGTACCGCCACTTTTGTTGCTTCCCTGCCCGAACAAATGCTATGGTAATGATCGCGTTTCCACGTGATCCGCTCGATCCGTCCCTCCTCCTCTCTCTCTCTCTCTCTCTCTCTCTCTCTCTCTCTCTCTCTCTCTATTTTTATATCCCTCATACGCTCGCTGCACTCTCGGCTCCGTGATTCCGCCACTTAAAGCTGAGCTGCCGTTCCGTGTTCGATGAAGTGACTAGAGCTTTTATGCGGATTTCTCGTGTCGCCCGTGGAATTGAAACATTTAACGGGCTACTTTACTCTTTACTCCTGACAAGCTGATCGTCCCTGCTCTTTTCGCTACCGTTCCGTATCAAATTTTGAGACAAGTATACCGTGAAGATTAACCAGTTTAGTCTATATTTTGCAAAGCTGTTAGAGGGTTATTTAGTGAGTTGAGTCAGACGTTATGTTGAACGAAATTGCGTAGAATTTGAAAGAATTGGAGGGTGAAAAAAATGGAGAGATATAATTTACCTCGAAATGATTAACCTCTGTATAGACGTCATAAGGAAATGGTAATTTTACGTCTTACAATAAAAATATTTCTCTTACGATTTATGTCGATATGCTTATGGTAGCGTATTCATAAATTTCGCACGTTTTAAAACAATTCTGGAACAATTATCAAAAGAACTACACTGAGTATTATCAATGAAACGCGTAATAAAATTTATCTTCAAAATATACCGACGCAGCCAAGTGGTTGAAACGATCACACGAATGTACGCGTAATAGCACGGTTACTTAATCTCACCTCCATTTTTAATCTCTATCGCGATTTATACAGTGAATCGTTCCGAATCGCTCTATGATAAAATTTAAAATAAGCCTCCTATCGCTTAAGGCAGCAATGATAGTAACTAATTTCTCTGGCGGAGTCTAAGAGCCCTGTTCAGACCGATCCAGGATAGACACTGGAACATATGAAAGATTCAGCGATGTCCTCTCATCGCGGTATCGAGCGAGCTGTTGACAAGAGCGTCGCCGGAAGTATTAAACTTTTCCTATTCCGTTCATTGTGTCCCCGGCTATCCGAGAGAGAGAGAGAGAGAGAGAGAGAGAGAGAGAGAGAGTGGGGCATCGTACCGTGGAAAAGTTGCAGAGCGGCGGGCGTCGAGAATAGCCTCAGCGCACGCGAGACGATCCTATTCCGACGAGGACGCAGACTTTCCGCGACATCGAACGCGTTATCGGGGCACCCTTTCGTATATTCATTTTCTCGGGTCGGCTTTTGTCGACGTCGGCCCGACACTCTCGATCCGGTTGTGCCGCGTCTGGAAGAGCGGAGACGTCATTTTGTTGCTGTATTTCCATCGAGGACGGGAGAGTCGCGCTCGCGCTCGCGCGCACGCCGACTGTGTCTGGCTGGATAATTAAACGGAACGGGCTGACCTCCTTCCGATCCCCGAGCAACCTGAAACAATCGTCTGCGAGCAGCGTCGAACGCATTGTGTGCTAGTTTTATCTCATCTGCCGGTAATACGGGAACGCGACGGCCCCCGGTGTCGCGAGTCCCCGACGACGACGACGACGACGACGACGGCTTCGAAAAACCTTTTCACGCACTACTGGCCGATCCACAATGCGAGTCTCTCTCTCGTCTGCGTGCGACACCTTCGCATCATCCTCTCACGCGTCGCGGAATATTTACGCCGCCAATTAACCTGCGAACCGCCCGTTCTTCGTCCATCTCTGCGCGCAAACACGTGAAAGGACGAAATCTCAGGCCTCCGAAAGCGAACAATATTGTTGCACTTGGTACTCGCCTGTCGAACAAAAGCGTAATCTCGACATACTTTTGCAACCACGTTGCTCTGCTCTTTAATCTAAACATATTCCTGCCAAGTTGCTTAAAATGCAAAGGAATAGTCGCAAATAATTCGCATCGCGTTAGATAGCAGTTACGGAGTCTAAGTAAATTAAATTGGCTCCCGAGCATAACTTACAAATCCGCTTCCTTCCTCCCATTAATTTAAATTACACCGTCCGTAACTAGCAACGAATAATAGTTGGACAACGGAATACGCGTAACGAAAGAAATGGTATGTTACCGAATGCGGTGTATCCCCCAACGCGAAACTCGCGCGCGACCACCGAATTATGCAACGGAACGCGCGGGTACTCGGTCGTTGCGGAGCACTTCTCGACGACTCTGCTCGCAACGGCAGCCATAAACACGACACTCACCTACTCGTCGCGCAGCGAAACAATACCGGGGCCGATCTCATTAATTCCAGGGTTCGATCCTTGATCGAGGGGTGCCGGGCGAAGAGCGTCGCGCCGGTTTCAGGCTCGGCGCACCATTACCTGCCATAAACGGCGGGATTAATCTGCCTGTTGCAATTCCGAATACGACGCCGTACGTATACGCGCTGCAACTTTAAACACCTGGCAGCCGGTAAAACCAATATTAAATCTCATTACCCGTGGCGGCGAGCCGAAAGGTCGCGTCGCTCCGGCGTGTTCGCGGAGCTGAGCGGGGCCGAGCCGAGCGGGGCCGAGCGAAGCGTGGGAACGAAGGGGGCGAGGCAGAGATCGCGCGGACGACGGCGACGCGTTAACGTTGTCATCCTTGGGAGTCGCGGTGGCTATCCTCGCGTTCCAGGTACGCTCGATCTTATTTCGGTAAGGCCTTGGGACGATAATCGCGGGAGCAGAGAGAGAGAGAGAGAGAGAGAGAGAGAGCGTCGCATCGTGCGAGCGATCCCAGCCGAGAGATACCGTCTGATAAAAACCAGCCGTGTGGCGACGGTTCCGAACGGAGCGAAGCCGGCCCGAGCGGGGCCCGTAAAGAGCGTTTCTGCTCCGCAGAAATCCGAACGGGCATGTGGTCGCGCGCTGCTAGTCAAACGCCGCCGCGGACAGATGCCGATGTAATGGCTTTTCCGGCTGCAGCATGCCGCGAGATAAAACACGGGGGAGGACGGCGCGCAGCGATTCGAGCAATGGGAACAATGGAAAAATCAACGTTTCTCTTTTTTTTTGGAGGCATTAAATATTTGTTCGAATCGTTCATCTGCAAAATCTGTCTTTTTTAATTTCCTTTATAGATTCAGATAAAAAAGCTAGAAAATAGAGAGCTTTTTATGGCTTTCTGTCAGGCAATAACGAAATTCGAATTTAATAATAAAAGTCATTCGGTGCAGCGGTTTTAAAAAAGTTACTGCATTTTAAAAGAGGCGTGCGGAGACCTTTCTCACCGATGTTAATGTCTCGTCGTGAAATATCGAAAAGTTGAACGCGCGACTTCGGTCGGAAAATATTTTTATCGCATTTCTCGGTTAAATGCTTCTCTATGCAACGCTTCGACGGAGACGCGGCCGTCGCCGTTCGCCGCGGAAACGATCGAGAATAACGCGACCGTTTCAATTGTGACGAAACACGGTGTTACCGTTGCCGTAACTTTTCTTGGCCGGCCACCTCTCCGCGGTCGCCGCTCTTTTTTAGCCACGCTATTTGCGGCGTCGCTGCGACCGGAAATAGGCCCGGCGCGCACTCGCGGAAGATCCATTCTCGGCGACCGCTGCCAGTCATTAATGAGGGCTCGAGCTGCATCGCGGGATTTTCGATTTTAAGGAAATTCGCGGTCGATTTGGTTTTAAACGATGGAATAGATGGCTCTTGGTATCTCTTTCGTGCGACAATGTGCATTTTATGCATATAAAATTTATTCTCGCGCGTAGAGCTAAGGAAATGTTTATATAAAGCTAGATCCCCCTCTCTAATCGCTTGATTAAACTTTCTTTAAAATTGAAAATGTTGGTAAAATTGAAAACGTTGGTAAAATGAAAATGAAAGTGAAATTGGAGCATGACGGGTAAATAAGTAGCACGTTCGGACGAATTCACCGCCGACAGTTTGAAAACGACGTGAATGGATGAATGCGTCGCAGTCGCCCGAAACAGCCCCAGCCTACGCACAGTTCCAAGAAAGGTCTAATTCAATTCTCTCTGTGTGCGTGTCATTCGCTTTCTCCTTCCTGTGTCCCACGGTGTGACGTGACGAACGCTGGACGGACGTCGAGGAACGCTTCGAGGAATATTCTAAGTCCGCGTTCCTTTGCACGACGCGCCGCGGCTTTTGTCTTAAAAACGTTCTCGCTTCAGCTCCGCCCTCTCTTGTGCGGTTTCCTCCTGCTCGCGATGTGAAAATTGTTTTTTTTCTTGTCGAGCCGTGTCTAATTACTCGGACGGTGGTTTGGGTCGCGTTCGAACCGATCGTGGACAACTTGAGTGGTAGAAGACGCCCATGGACAGACAACGGCTAATTTTTCAGCGGCGATTAACAGTTCGCGAAAAGTGTCGGTTCATTTCTGACAAGAACATTTTTTTATCTTATTTTTAATAATGTTTGAGATTATTAATTAATTTCGAAAGCGCTTTTTTTAAATTATTAGCCCTTTAAATAGAAATCGATAATTCAACCATTATTTAGAAGAGAAGTATTTGCTTGAAAATAATTGTTAGCACCAACCGATAACCGGCAAGAATAATTACAAAAAGATTCTCTAAACGCAACCACGAATCAACCGCGAAACCCATAAAATAGCCATTAACTATAGGAAACGTTTTACAGTTACGAAAACTTGTCGTACACAGCAGCAAGGGTTAGCAAACGGCGAAAGAATGGAGAGGCAATAATTTCTAGAGGATCGTCGAAGCAATTCCGCTCGATCGGCAGCGAAAGAAACCGCATGCCGCGGCATGCGGCAGCAAATCGATTAAAACAATCGGCTATTAAGACGGTCTCGGGAGCAGCACGATCGATGGGTGCGTCGTCCGTGCACGGTGCAGGCGCGTGTCAGGACGAATATCGTCGGCACGGTTGACAGTGTCAGCACGTTAATCCGACAACGTCACCGGTGTACATCGACGGCTCCGATATATACCGGCGTTCACCTGTTAATCGGATTTGCCGCGAGCCACGCTTACGACTCGCGAAAAACCGTCGGTTGTACATATATCGGCGCGCATCGGCTGTTCCGCGATCGTTGTCCCCCGTTCTTACGGTTCCCTCGTTCCGCCGCAGCCAGCCATCGCCGGCTCGCAGATAAAAAAAGGATAAGTCGGGGTCGGAGGACAACGATGGACGACGGTCGTCGTCGAAACTGGAAAAATTAATTCTGCCGCCGCCCGTCCCCCCTCTCGCTCCCTCTCTCTCTCGCCCCCGTCTCGGCCGGGTCGTTCCGCAAACGAATGCGATCGCTCGTATTGTCCGGCTAAAATACCGGCGGCGGTCCCGACCCGCATCGCTTTCATTCGTTTTCAGCGACGCCGCTCTAACAATTCTTCTTACACGCTCTCCCGCGAACGGAAATCGACCGAATTCTCGAGACTTCCTTTTCGCCTCCGACTTCGCCGGGGGGAAACCTTTTCCGTGCTTCCTCGACGACCCACTAACCCCGTGGAAGCGGACCAGACTCCGGCTAATAAATTATTCCTTCAATTTGATAATAAGCCGACACGGAACCGGCCGAATCGAAAGTTCAATGCTCCCCCCCTCCTCCTCCTCCTACGGCTGTGCGACACGCCGGTTCGATTTTGTCGCGATATTTTTACGTCCCGGTCAAAGGTCCCCACTGTGACGCCCGTTTCTACGGTTTTAGCCCGGCACGGCCTCTAACTTCCGTCTAATTAGGACGCCGCTGATACCTCGGAACGAACCAGTCGCGTTGCTTCTCGTTCCTTCTTACCGCGCGCCGTGAAAAATTTATTTTACGACTTCCTGCCTGTCTGCCTGTCTGGCCCCGGCTACCTGCGCGACGACTCATTGTCGCTGCCGGGTAAATGCTCTCATTGTCCCGCTCCGGTTTCGGTCTCGGATTTCTCAGGTTGCGAAACCTGGTTGAACCCTAACTCCCGGCTAACTCGTTACTTCGCGATGGTTGCTTTCTTGGCAAAAATCGCTGGACTGTATCCTGCGCGAGGAAGATGGAAATATATGCTCGCGAGTCGGCTCTTCGTTCATCACTTGCAAAGGGTAAACTGAACAGTGAACAATCGAGCTTCGTTAGTATCGCGTTAACTGCGCGATAATGTCCTCGAAATTCACTCTGAGTCAGAGGAAAAAAATTGCAGGAATTTAAATTATTTTATTTAATTAAATTTAATTTGAAAAGCCGAGTTACGCGACACGAACTCTGCTAATTAAGCGTCAATACGTCCAACTCTAGCAAACAAATGATCAAGAAATGCGCGAAAAAAGAAACTCGATCATCGCCGATTCAGAGTCAAAAGTCGAATGATTCCATTCGAATCCTCGCCTCGTCATTTGCAATCGACGGTAGCGACCGAATAGTCCGAGGTAATCGGTGATCGGCTGCTCGAAACCAGAACCAGTTAACACGTCCGTTTACGCTGCGTGTCGAAACATACGGCGGCCACCGAGCTCGTGGACCATTCAGTAAGATAGTCCGAAGGAAGAAGGCTGTGATTCAAGGTTGGACTGGCAGGGACGCGGCGACGGCGGCGGCGGCGTCGTCGTGTGCCGGGTACGAAACGCGAATGTTCGTCGGCGCCAACCAGGCGCGCGAGCATCTCGCTCGGCAGGTACCCCGCTCGCATGTTTCTCGCGCGGAAATTGCGGCGTGCTCGAGAAACACGTTGCGTCGTTTACACCGTTTCTTATTGCGCCGGCTCGCAGCGGTTCGATGCGAAGATTTAACCGCTTAGATTCTGGCTACGATCTTGACCCAGCTCGAGCCCGAGACGAAACCCTTCTTTCTTCGCGAAATAAACGATTTCCGTTTCTGAGAAATAATAATGGTAATAAAAATAATTGTTATCGTTTTCTATTTTATTGGCTTTGTGAGCTCTTTTATGCTACAGTTTAGACCATAAGCTATTCTATTGGGACAATTTTGATACCCTTGTTCTCCTGCTTCTACTGAAAGAGTTAAATGTAATACAGGGACTTATATCGTCAGATGGTATTTTTTATTGTCCCATCAGTTATGCCATTTACTGTTTCAAGTCTAGAAAGAGCCAGTCCGCAATTCTTCCGTGCTCGAACATTATAATAAGCTGAAAATAAGATGATACTCGCTTAACAAAAGAATATTTCCATTTCGAAGAATATTATTATCTTGCAAATATTATAACTGAATATCACAAATAAAAGAATATCATAACCTGACGAAGCAATAAAAAATTTGCATAGAGATCGTAAACTGTTCATTAGTTATTTTCATCGCGGCAGAAACTTCCGACAATTTTTTAGCTCGTTACACGCCTTTGACTCCGACTAATTTACATGTTTGAACAGCATTTCGCCACGTTTCACGTATTTGATTTGCGACGAAATATAATAGCGCAAACTCCGTGGACCCCGACGCGCCTTTTAAAAGCCGTGGTTCGCTTGTCCGCAGGTTCCCCGGTCGTTTATTAGAATGTCCACGTTAATGAATAGCGGGAAGTACGAGATCCGAGATTGCTACCTATCCGAAGCAAGGAAAACGGGATCCCCTTCGAGGCGCGTATTAGAAAAGGTCGATAAGTATCTGGCACGTAGCAAAGCGATCGTAAAGTTCCCCAGATTCCGTTCGAACCGATTCCAGATCCCTCGCGCAGTTCGCTTTAATGTTTGCGGAAGATCGCCGCGGCGCGTCTCGATCCTCTCTCGATCGCTTTAGCGGCTCGAAGCAGAAACCGCGCAGCGATCGTTACGAGGCCTAAAACTCGGTTTGTCGTAATAACTGTACCGATAATCCCGGCGATTTTACGCCTTGCAAGGAGCCTCCCTCTCTCTCTCTCTATCTTTTTTTCTTGCCCTCTCTCTTTTTCTAGGCAGCGCCGCCGCGCAGCCGCGCCCGGACGGAAGGAGAAAACGATTCGCGATAATTAGCCGGTTTATCTCGAACGGTTTTTCCGCGACCGGGCCCCTGAGCACACACACACACACACACACGCACACACCGTTAGAGGCGCCGATTCTTCGGGGCCCGAGCTAAACGAACGCCGGGGCCCCGAGACGCGCAGCTAGTTAGCCGGCCGCCTGAACACCTGTTAGAGAAACCGAGAGACGGTGGCTAAGGAGAGGCCTGTCTGGCCGGCCTGCCTGCCTCGCCGTAACCCGGAATCGCTTCTGGTTAAGTCGAAGTAATTGATTACATGATTAGTTAGAGGCGGATATGGCGTAAAAATGCAAGCCGGCCTCTTTTTGCATTATTTACCAAGCGTTCGTTCACTCGCGGACCGAGGAGATGGGTCTGCCGAGTGATTTATTTCAGCGGAAGAGACGCGCGAGGGGATTCTCCGCGAGGCGGCGGCTGTGAAACCTCGATGTTTTAGCATTTATTTCCACAGTTGCAAAGAATTTAAAAACGCTGCGGGGTCGTTCCAGGGTTAGCATCGCACCAGCGCCAGGAGAATAACAGCGGCGATCCGGAAATAATTGCAGCCGCGTCTCGAAATCAGCGCGCGCCGAATTCGCTTTTTGAGTGACTCGGGTTGGAACGGTTGCCGGAGTTAAGTGGGCCGGGACACGCGAGTCTACTCGGACCGTGTTTGGTGTGTTTGAATTCGATGCCCGGAGCCCGAGCTTTCGCGGCGATCGATCGACGTCGCCGATAACAGAGGCTGGGTCTCGACTCGTTCCGAGGCCTGGCCGCGTCGTCGTTGAAACAGATCGATGGGGGAGCGGATCGCCGCACGCCGCACGCCGCACGCCGCCTGCCCGATCGGTGGAAACGTAGTAGCCCCGGTTTCGAGTGCACCGAGTGCCGATCGAGGGGTTGGTCGTGGCCGCTCGAAGATAGGCAAAATCGCGGCCGCCTGTTATCGGATCCAATGTTTCGTACTGTTATCGGACCCCGCCACTGAAACTGTCACGGTCGAAATGATCGCTGGCCCCGGCTGGATCCACGGTAAACCGAGCCAACACCTGTGCACGAACGGTCCGGTTAATGGTGTTACGCTGCGACCGAGTCCCGGCAGCTTGAAATCTAGACCCTGCCCCTCGTGGCTGCATGACCGATCGAACTTACGGCAGCCGGAAAGTTCCGGATTAAAGGTTCTTAGCCCCCAGCCGGGTGGACATGTCCGATCCACCGGCTGGAACGCCGTCGACTATTTTCACCTGTACACACTCGGCAACCTCTTCGCTACTCTTCTCGAGGGCTCGAGTTCAGGTCTTTACTTGATACATACCTTTAATCCCTTGCTCTCTAAGTCTGCTCTCTATTCGTGGTCTAATTCAGGCCTAATATCGTGTTAGTCGCATTCTATTCTTCTACCACAAAACTGCAAGCGGGGGGATGAATGTTCTTTTAAAAAATAATTAAAGGCTTTTTTGTACCCATCTTAAATATTCGAGCGCGAAACACGTTCTAAAGTTATTGTCCATCCTCTTTTAAAATCTGCTGCTATTACGTGTGCGGTTGACCAGAGTAAATTAGGTAGAGCCTGAAAAGTAACTCCATCGTTTCCCCAGTCTCTGATCTCGCTGTGGAAAGCGACCAGACTCGACTGCATTCGTTTTTGTGCCCCTCGAATAATTTGGCGCAGTTATTCGGTGAAATAATGGAATTAATCGGGGCCCCTCCCGTTGATTAGCGTGTTGCATAACTTTTACGAGGGGAAGCCGAAATACGGGCCGCGCCGAGGACAACGCGGCACGGGATAACTCCCGCTAGAATTGGGAAATCGTAACAACGAGCATAATTCGGGGGATTGGCCCGTGGAACGAGCGCGCGGACACCGCTCGCGAAAAATAACGGGAGGGGAGGGCGTCGGCGGCTCGACCCGCGGAAGATCATTCGCGGACAATTTAACGCGATCGCGTATCGCCGGCCGTGCAGTAGCAGCAGCAGCAGCAGCAGCAGCACCAGCAACAGATTTACTTTTCACCGGGCTTAATGGACACCGCTATCGCCAGGAATCGCAACGTTATTTTCCGCCGTGTTAAACAAATTTCATTTCCCGATGCGTCGTTCCCGATTGGTATCAATTATCCGTCGAATATTGAATTTGTAAATTTCATTTGTTTGCCGGCCCGGAAGAAGAATTATTGCGTGCCGAAGTCCGCGCGGCGTATCGATCGCCGGAGCGTATCACCGGTATATCAGCGCGCGGAGTCCCGGGGTTGGCTCGATGCGGTCGGGCAGAGGGTGGTCGGAGTTTAGGCGAATCTATTCGCAAATGTCATCTTCCGGAGGATCGTTTGCGGCCGACGGTTCGCGCCGTTCGGCCCGCTTCTGTTGCACGACCCGATCGCATCGATTTAACGTTGCATACACCGGTTGGCGAACTGGCTCTGTCAATAGCCCTTCCTTAGCCTCTTCGCGCGAGCGGCGCGCCGATCACGCTCCGTCGAGCGGAAGTCGCCTGGCTGTCGTCAAGGATAACTCTGCTTTAACGCTTCGCCCGGCTCTGACGAGCGATCGGGGATCGCCCGCGTTGCGGCCGCTTCGGGGATCTGGGGATAAACTTATTTTTCGCTCGCGATATTCATCTTTGCAAGCTGTACATTGATTTGTTTAAATCTTTGAAAATAATGATGGCTGTTCGATGGACTTGGACAGATTTATACAGACTTGGAGTTAAACAGACTAAAATGTAGACAGATTTAGGTAGATTCAGATAAAGTCGGCTAGACTTAAATAGACAGGTATATGATTTCATTTTCCAAAGAAACTGTGTTTTATCTTTTACAATGTCATTGTGCAAATTAGCTGAAAATGGGGATAGCGCAATTGACGGAGGGTCTTTTCTGTTTCAGCCGGCAGCATCCCGTCGACCATAGAATCCAGGAGAGACTCAGAGGCCGAGTCCCCTCGTTTCCGGCGGGGCAACGACGGATTCCTCCATCCAAAACCACTGACGATGAGCTAGCGACACGATGCGGAGGATGAAGCAGCTAGTGCTGCTCGGCTGGCCATGGTTGTGGCTGTGGCTGTTCGCGGCCACAGCGGGTACCCCGTCTTCCGACACGTTCGCGTCGACGACCTTCTCCTCGGCATCTGGCGCTGGCAGCATTAGCAGCAGCGGCGGCATCAGCAGCAACGCGGGAGCGAGCAGCTCCGTGACCAAGCCGTTCAGCCAGCCGATCCCGACGTCGACGCTCTCCTCGGTGACCGAGGAGCTCGCGTTTCCGTCTGACCGTGACTTCCGGTTCACGCAGCCGCTCTACAATGTCTCGATCCCGGAGAACTCGCTCGGGAAGACGTACGTGGTGCCCGAGGAGCGGATGGGCATCAAGCTCGCGTCCCCGGACGGCGGCCTGGACGTCAGGTTCCGTATAATGAGCGGCGACCGCGACAAGTACTTCAAGGCCGAGGAGCGCACCGTCGGCGACTTTTGCTTCCTATTGATTCGGACTCGAACCGGGAACGTGGACGTGTTGAACCGCGAGCGGAAGGACCGCTATGTGCTCGAAGTGCGCGCCACCGCGAGCCCGAGCCCGAGCGACGACGGGAAAGGGAACGGCAGAGTCGGCGACGTCCTCGAGGCGAACACGACCGTCGTCGTGACCATCCTGGACACGAACGACCTGAACCCGCTCTTCTATCCGACCGAGTACGAGACGACCATCACCGAGGACACGCCCCTGCACCGCAGCATACTCGGAGTAATCGCCGAGGACGCCGATCTCGGGAGGAACGGCGAGATTTATTATAGCTTCGCCGAGGAGACCGATCAGTTCGCCGTTCACCCGGTCAGTGGGGTAATAACGCTCACCAGGCCGCTCAGGTAGGTCGAACGTAATAGAATTCTCTCCTGTTTCGTTTGACGAGCGGACCCTCGACTCGCGCGCATCGTACCCTCCAGCCGAAGCGACCCGCTAAAACGTTTACGAGCCTCTCTCCCCCTCTATCTCTCTCTCTCTATACCTCTAGACATCTCGCCGGCGAATCTCCGAGCAATTTGTCCGGATCCCCGGCATGCTCCTCCTTCTTTGGGATTTTATCTTGATGCGCCCAGGGGACGCGCCGCGGCTGTTAACGCCCCAATAGCTGGTTTAACGATCTTTCTAATTTTCATACACGGTTGACCGACATACCGGTCCTCTCCTTCCTGCGGCTCGCTTCGGGTTTTGTAGCGTAGTTTACGTCCCCGCCGGATCTAGAGGGTGCGCCAAATGTACTGTTAACGTTCCCCGCCGTGGCTTCGTTGTATTCGAAGCACACGGTGCTTATCCAACGCCTCGAGCACACCTGCGTCAAATGATTCGAAATAAGTCGATTAACTGGTCCGCTAATACAATTAAACAAATTCCGAAATCATGAGTAATAGGGTGTCCCCTAATATTGCAACATGCGTAGCTGAAACGTAAAACAATTTCCTCGCGATCGTCTTGACAAATTATTCTCCCGCATAGAAATCCGCGATCCGTCGATAATTCCCAGGCTCTCTTTTGCCAGTCCGGCGGAAACGTAAAGTATAGGAAAAGTTAGGAGCCGCGGAACGAGGGGACCCGGTGATAGGAGGGGTCGCAAAGCACCGCGATAAATTTCTACTGTTTCAGTTTCCACTTTCGAACAAAACTGTTTCAATTCGACGGGAATCCGTGTCGCGTTCGGTTCAGCGGGAAACGTCCCGTGAAACGGGAAACGTTATTACGAGAAGTTTTACGTAATTGCTGTATTTATGTCCTTGATAGAATCACGCGTGGAATTACCTGAGAAAAGTGGGCTCGTAGAATGTTTGAACGTTGGCCGCGCCGCCGCGCCGCGGTGTTTGTCTTGCGTCGAACGGCCGCGGTCCGCGGCCGGCTGAATTCCCCGCGCAAGAAAGTCCACGCTCAAAAATTCCTCGAACGTTTCGAATTCTTTCCGTGTAAACGGACGGTACGTTCGGCACGCCCCCGCCCCCGGTACACGAGCTCGTTTGAATTTATTGTTCGCGGGTAAATTGCCCGTGAACGAGAATGCGGTACACGCCGATTGTAATAGAGCAAACACGCTCGCGGGAAAGTATTCGAAACGCACGGCCTGTTTCGAAAACAAATGCCCGGCACTTTAGAACTTTGTTCGACAAAACGTGGGGGCCCCGCGACGCGGCCAACATGTTCCCGGGCTTCTCGGCTTGAATAAAAGGTGTCCGATTTGTTTTGCAAACGGCTCGACAAATTTTTTAACGAACGCTGATCCCACGCCTCGCCTTTTACACCAAACTTGTTTCACTTTTACTACGTTCATTACAAATCGACACTTTGCATCCGATCAGAATTAACCCATTATTCGCCGCAATTTAAACATCGATAAAGTTATAAAAATATCTACGTAGAATTTTTCTTTTAATCTTACTTAATACTGTAGATATAAAAATCACTATAATATAAATTTCAATAAATGTTTGTAAGAAAAGAACAATGGCGGATATTGAGATGAGTTATTTCAACCACGAAATAAATAAGAGGAGAAACAAAGTTCGTTGTTAGGCTACCCTGCCCCAAGCGAGGCATTACGATTAAATTCCTTTGACGATCTCCTGGCGTGCACGATTGCAAGATAGGCTGGCCATTGAGCGAAATTTATCTAAGCAATTTCGAGAGGATAATGGGACACCTTTTATGCGCGGCCTGCAGATACGATCGCTCGTTATAGATCAGTTAGCATGCGTCTCTAAACGCCCCCCTCTAAAGTCATCGTCCGAGCTAAGCGGCGGAAAAACGAGTAAACGAATCCCAGGTACAAGCTGTTGTTCCCGCAGGTACTCGCAAAAGCCGATCCACAAGCTGGTGGTCCTGGCGAAAGACCGGGGACCGGTGATCCGGAGCGCGATCCGGCCGAGCACGGCCAAGGTGACGATCCGAGTGCGTCAGGTGAACCTGCACGGGCCCGAGATCTACGTGCACCATTTGCCGGACATCGTCGAGCATTCGAACGCCGACATCTACGCGATCGTTCGCGTGAAGGACGACGACGAGGGCGTGCACGGCGAGATCGCGAGCTTGGAGATAGTGGGCGGCGATCCGGCGGGCCACTTCAGGGTACGCCCGGCCAGCGGCGGGCAGCCCGGCGAGTACAACATCGAGCTGCTGCACCTGCTCGACCGGGAGACGGCGGTGCAGGGCTACAACCTGACGCTGAAAGCGACGGACCGAGGCGTGCCGCAACGGTCCAGCTACAAATTCGTGCCTGTCCACCTGGCCGACGTGAACGACAACGCGCCGGTGTTCAGCCGCGAGATCTACGAAGTGAAGGTGCCGGAGACCGCCCCCGTGAACACGCCGGTGATAAGGCTGAAGGTGACGGACGCGGACGAGGGCAGGAACGCGCTGGTCTTCCTGGAGATCGTGGGTGGCAACGAGGGGGGCGAGTTCTACGTGAACGCCGAGACCGGGATGCTCTACACCGCGATGAACCTGGACGCCGAGAAGAAGGCGTTCTACACGCTGACGGTGTCCGCCGTGGACCAGGGGAACGCCGGCATGCGGAAGCAGTCGTCGGCCAAGGTCAAGATCAACGTGGTGGACACCAACGACAACGATCCGACGTTCGAGCAGTCCTCGAGGGAGGTGTCGATCGACGAGAACGAGCCGGCCGGCGCCTCGGTCGTCAAGATCACCGCCAAGGACCGGGACTCCGGCGAGAACGCTTACATCTCTTACAGCATCGACAACATCCAGAAGGTGCCGTTCGAGATCGACCACTTCTCCGGCGTGGTCAGGACCAAGCAGGTGCTCGACTACGAAACCATGAAGAGGGAGTACCTGCTGCACGTGCGGGTCAGCGACTGGGGTCTGCCGTATCGGCGGCAAGCGGAGATGCAGCTGCGCGTGAAGCTGCGAGACGTGAACGACAACCGGCCGCAGTTCGAGAGGATCGATTGCACCGGCCACGTGCCGCGGTACCTGCCCATCGGCACGGAAGTGATCGTGGTGTCGGCGATCGACTTCGACGCGGAGAACATCATCAGCTATCGCATCGTGTCCGGCAACGAGGACGGCTGCTTCGCCCTGGACTCGGCCAGCGGGGTCCTCTCCGTCACCTGCGACCTCACCGACGTCAAGTCCACCGAGCGGACCGTCAACGTCACCGCCACCGACGGCACGCACTTCGCGGACGTGAACCCCGTGCACCTGCACCTGGTCAACGCGAAGAGGAACCTCGGCACCGCGCAGGGCAGGGCGCTGTCGGAGCAGGGCGGCGCGTTCGAGTGCCGCGACACGGGAGTCGCCAGGAGGCTCACGGAAGCCATGGCATCGGCCGAGAGAAACAACATTCCATCGGAGGACGACAAGTACACTCTGACGCCTAGCAGATACGGCGAGAACATGCACACGCCCGAGTTCGTCGACTTTCCCAGCGAAATTAAGGTGAACGAGTCCGTGAAAGTGGGGACGACGCTGGTCAGGCTGCGAGCCAGGGACAAGGACTTGGACTACAACGGGAAGCTGGTGTTCTGCATCTCCAGCGGCGACAGGGACTCGGTGTTCGGCGTGGACCCGGACACCGGTGATCTGAACGTGATAGGCTACCTGGACAGGGAACGGGAGAGCGAGTACTTTTTAAACATCAGCGTGTACGACCTGGGCAAGCCTCAAAAGTCCACCTCCAAGATGCTGCCCGTCACTATCCTCGACGTGAACGACAACGCGCCAAAGTTCGAGAAGTCTCTGGCCAGCTTCCAGATCTCCGAGACTGCTCTGAACGGGACGAACGTGTGGCGAGCGAACGCTACCGACGCCGACCTCGGGGAGAACGCGCGGGTCACCTACTCCCTGGTCACGGAGACCAACGATTTCCGCGTGGACCCCATCACCGGCGTGCTCACCATCTTCGGCCGACTGGACAGAGAGCGACAAGAGTTGTACGAGCTGAGGATCAGGGCCCAGGACAACGGCGGCAAGGGGACCGACATGCCGCCGCTCTACTCGGACGCGTTGGTCAGAGTGACGGTCGACGACATCAACGACAACGCGCCGACGTTCGCGCTGACCAGCTATACCGTGAAAATCCGGGAGGACGTGCCAGCTTGGACGGTGGTCGCTGTCGTCGACGCCACTGATCCGGACGAGGGCCCCGGCGGCGATATCGAGTACTTCCTGTCCGACGCCATGGAGAGCGAGGGCTACTTCAAGGTCGATAGCATGTCCGGCACCATCAGGACCACCCAGAGCCTCGACTTTGAAGAGCGTCAGGTGCACACGCTGACGATCGTCGCCAAGGATCGCGGCGAGCCGGTCTTGTCCAGCGAGACGATGGTCATCATCGAGGTCGTCGACGTCAACGAGAACCTGCATCCGCCCGTTTTTGATGACTTTGTCGTGTCCGCGAGTGTCTTCGAGAACCAGCCCATCGGCACCCTGGTGACCACCGTGCGGGCAAAGGACGCCGATCATCTGGGAGGGGACTCCAGGATTGGATACAGCATCCGGGGCGGCGACGGGATCGGGATCTTCACCATCGACAACAAAGGTGAGTCTCCACTTCCAATTTGCTTTCATCTCTTCTGCTATGATCTTTCCACTGATTCTAGTTCAAATTGTTTCCACTGATTTAATTGGTTGATATACATCTCATTTTTTATTTACTTTCATAGATATAGTTCTTTAACAGTATACCACTGGAAGAAATAAATATTTTTTTCAATTTTTTAATTTAAGAGACGGAATCGTAATCGAAGAATCCATTGTAGTAAAAATGATAAAAGCGATAACTTCAACTGTATTGCATTCATTGTCGATGGCTTGACAGATTCAGCGTTGATTATTTTTCCAAAGTTCCCGTCTTTGATTTATACTTCGTGCTAAAAATTGCTGATAAATTATATCGCATTCGGATCGAGGATATTCGCAAGCGAATCGAATTCCTCGGATACTTTTGTTCCACGTTTTACGAGGGTCTCTCACGGGAACGTAAAGATCCGCAGTCTAATTGAAGCCGCTCGACGCTCCCGGCCTAACACGCTACCTACGCGAGCGAACAATAGGGGGTTAATTGTCGAACGAAGTAATGAAAAGCGTAAGAACCAGATTATCGTAAAGTTAACAGCCCGGAATGGAAACGACATTTCACGAGCAACAACTTTTACTGCATATCAGCCGCGCGACGAACCCGGGCCTCTTGTTCCCGTCTCTCCTCGTTCGGTCGACGCCATCGGCGGGGGAGCATGCTCTCTCGACGCTCGGGAAATCCTGGCGGACTTTCTAACACGCGCGCGCAAGATTATACGGCGGCCGTAAAAAGGTGGATCGGGCGAACCGACGTGCGCGGTGTGTCAATATTTAAATTCCCCGCGAGATCGCGTTTAATCCGCCGTAATAACGGATTCATCTCCGTAACGAGTGTTCGGGACCGAAGAACGTTCGGTCATCCCTTGATCGGTTTTTAATCGTCATTTTTTTACTGTTTTCGAGTGTCACGTTTCATAAGTGCAGAAAACTCGCAGAAGTCTGAAACTTCGAAACCTCTGCACTCGAAGCTGTTTTAACTGCAAATCTAAAATAATTTTCCTGGCTCGTAATATTTCCATTTTATGTAACAAAGTGCAATTGAAATTGTTCTTCAGTTTCAATAATTTTTTAAATCTAAGCTTCATTGCCTCAGAGTCCTCAGACAGAGAGAATGAATAAATTCCTTCGTTTAAGGAAGTTTAACAAAAATTGCGAGGAGTCGTGCAAAGGGTTAATTAAAAGGAATACTTCTTCTTCGCGTATAAGTACCTTTATTCTGGTAACTTTATTTATTATACTATCCTTTTTTAGAGTACTCTTTCAACGAACTAACAAATGATCGTCTAAATTCCTATTTACGGATCTTTTTATCTCAAAAAAATTAGTCTCCGCGTTTCTCCATAATTCTCTCTTGAACCGGAAAGTATCGAATCCGCTGCTAGGGGTCCCTCAAGAGTCCGCGCGCGTTCGATACAAAACGTGCGGAGCCGAAACCGCGGCCGTTCCTCCGCGGAACGTCCGTTAATGAGAGATTTGAATTTTAAACCAGGTCGGAATCAATCGGCGCGTCGGTGTAAATGTTTATTTAAATCCCGGCCGGCTTTTGACGAGCATCGAGCGCATTAAACATCCGGCTGCTGAACCCGCGATTTCCATGCTAACCTTTTTACGGGCAAGTTTTTGCGCGGACCGCCGCTACGTAATTTAAATTCATCCCAGCCCGACTTGAACATTTCTCGCGGGCCTCGTCCGGGCCGCGAATATTCCGCGCGCGGAAACACCGTCGGAGTCGGTCAGACTCCGCTGTTCCGGATTCGCGACGTTTCATGGTAGCCCCGTGCCTTCGCCGACGCAAATCGACCGTAGAAATTAGTAACGCGGTTCTTTAACGTTTATGCGATCCACTGTCGCTGCATCGGCATCGCGAGCGCAATTTTTCACCCTTTTATGTATTTTTTTATTTTATAAATTTTTATATTTATATATAAAAATAAATTCTTCTGTTATCAAAGTATAGAAACGAAGGAAAATAAAGACAATGCAAAGGAACAAAAATTGTCTGATCCTACTAGGAGAATTATTAAATATGTGCTAATCGTCATGAAAGGAGGGATATTGCAAAGGGTTAACACAGCCTCGAAAGGGATCATAGTGGAAGGGGTTGACGCGTGGAACGGCGCCGGTTTTGCGGCGTCCTGTACAGGGTGCGCGGACCATAGACACGGACAGAGTGCACTTTAATTCACTCGAAGTCACGAGCTTGTCGAGAAGTCATTTCAAGCCAATTGCATTTCCGAGGGAAAACAGCGCGGGCGGAGCGGAACAAGCGCGATTCCACGGAGCCACCCCTTTCGATCTCCGGAAGACGGTTGAATCGAGCGTAACAATACTTTGAGATCGCTCGAGTCCGTGATCCGAGGTTCGACGCATTCTTCGGCGACGGCGGGGAACGAAAAAGAAGGACGCGGTGGGCGGCGAACGTCTACGCGTCCGTGAGAGACGCGTCTTTTTTCCGCTTTGGTGGCCGCGCTGTTCCGCTTCTTTCCGGTCGGGCGGCACTGATCGATCGACGGGGTTGCGAGGGCGGAGAAAAAAAAATACGTCGAACCGATTCACCCTTTACATTCGACGGGGGAGGGGGGCGGGCCATCGATACTCCGTGGCACCGGTCCAAAACGAAGTTACAGCATCGTGGACCATTAAATACCGACGCGCCGGGTTTAATTGAATTATAGAACTCGCGAGAATCCGCTTACTTTTTCTACGGCCGCCGCGAGCGCGCTTTAAATTTCACTTAAATTTCACACCGGAAATCCCGCGTCATTCCGCTTAATGATCGTCTAGCGAGAGCGTCTCCGCGGATCTAGAGTGATTAATCGCTGCTTCGTCGTTTGTATCTGCTCGCCCACTGTAAACGACATTTGTATAGGGACGCTGGTATTCTTTAGAAAAGGAAGCTAATGTATTTTCTGATAATCAAATCCAATGCCGGTTCAATGTGTAAGTGAATAAAGAGATTTTAACCTGTTAGCTGCGTACAACGCGTATACACGTCACAAGGAAATGGCAATTTTACGTCTTATAATAAAAATATTTCTCCTACGATTTATGTCAGAATGCTTGTGGTAACATAGTCATCAATTTCGCACGGTTCAGGATATTTTTAGAACAATTATCAAAAAGATTACATACAGTGTGATCGATAAAGCGCGTAAGAAAATTTATCTTCTAAATATATCGACGCAGCTAAGTGGGTAAATGTTAACCCCTCGACGTACCATTTTTCTTTACAGCTACTGCGATTAGAAATTTTTTCCTGAACTTCTGATTCTGATAATTACCTGTCTTAAGATCGATACCATTTATTATTTTATGCGCCAAAGTGCGCGTCCACGTTCGAGCACTATAAAAAGCAGAATTAAGCGTGAAAAGGCTCATTTTTCAGTTCGCGAGGATCTAATTCTAAAAATACGGAGTTAGCTATAATTCACAGGACACACGGGGCACGTCCGCGGGAACCGTCTGCCAGGTTTGCAGCGGATCGAATGATTTTATTATGAGACGTCGTGTTCGTTGAAAAATGTCTTTTTCGAGAAAAACGCGTGGGAAGTATCACGTAACGTTATACACTGCGCGCCAATTTCGCTTTGAAGCTCGAAAACAGAGAAAATGTAATAAAAGCGAAGAACGAGATCGCGCCTCGGAAATTGTACACCTTTTCGAAATCTGGTCCGAGTCCGAGAGCGAGTCCCTCGGCTCGTCGGGCACACCGGTCCGCTTAATTAATATAAACGCGATGCTAATGACGCGGCGCGCCGATGAGTATCGCGAAAACCGGCGACCAGCTTTTTTCCATCCCCGCGATCTATTTACTAATGACCGTCTCTCCTCGACGGAACGGGGCGCGGCACTCTTGGCTCGCGCGGCCATAAATTCTGCCCCGCCTGACGTGTTTCGATTCCAGTCGAACAAAATACACACCGGCGCGCCGCGGCGCGGAGAGGCGGCCGTCGAAAAAGAATGGAAGAAACCGGTGAACGTCATCCGCGATTTAGTCACGTTCGACGAGTTTCCGACGTTCGACCGAACGACGTCCTCGCCTGAACGGCTTCCCCGCCGTGTGTCCACCGTGCCTCGTATGATAAGCGAAAGAAAAAGCTGTGTTCTCTGTATCGATAAACGCAGGAAATACACGGAATTCCAGTGATACATCAATTTTCGTCGGAGACGATAAGCTCCTCGCACTGTGACGAGACTGGGAGCGTAGAGTTTACTGTTCGGATAGGTGTGTCAATTTTTTGGACAAGTGTATATTCTCTTAGCAAACGCTCAGACATCGCACTTAATCGATAGACAGTAATACAATAATATTTTAAAATTGTCCAAATGCTATTTAGCATTTCATTTCAATTATTAGGCACTGTTATTTTTACAGCACCATAGTTACGCGATTCAATTTTTACGCGAATGAAAAATCAAAGCACAACCTATAGAGTCTCCAGACTCGGCACGAAGCTAAATGTTTAAATTCAATTTGCTCGACGTGTTCCAAGAACCGTCGCCGCTCGTTTCTAATTGCAAGTTCACATGTTCGGCTAGCGGTAAAGAATCGCCGTGCCGTTTTTTTTGCCGTAAAGTTGTCGTGACAAGGCGCCATGTGCATCTAAATACGCACGGTTTCGTGCGCGGCACACATCCGTCCGCGGTCGGCCGGGCTGTGTATCGATCTCTCTCTCTCTCCCTCTCTCTCTCTCTCTCTCGCGAAGCAAAAATAATACATTGTCAGTGCGGTGTATGCATATTCAGCCGGCGTAAATATTCATAAGACGGCGGGTGTATTGCCTTCGCGTTTTGAAGCAGCACACACGACCGCCGGTTATCGTCGGTCCGCGCGGCTTCCACGACGGATTCACGGTTACGTGTTAGACGGGTGCCACGGCCAGCACACCGTTCGGTTTTGTTCGCGATTTCAGCAACTGGTAGGGAGATCGTTGTTCGTCATACTTTGCGATCGTATCGCCCGACAAATTGTTGTTTAATTCACGTACGGGAAAAATCTGCATTTTATCGGATCCTTTGTACGACTTTTTTTTTCTGCGCCGCGGGCGATCGTAAAGTGGTTACGAACATCCGAAATTGGCGCGCGCCAGAAAAATGGATGGATGTTGGAGAAAAATGCGTCATGCTCGATCCGTGATATCGTTTATTGTCCACGGATTACGAGGAATTCGGTCCTGTCGCCGTTTCAGCTTTTACTCTTACCCTCGCTCTGTTTCAATTCTTTTGGAATGCCAGTTGCAAAATTCAGGAAAGAAGCGATCAAATCGTGAAAGATATTATAATATTTCTGCAATAATTTCTGTAAAATAATTTCTCAAGAGAAAAGGAGCACTCCACCTTTATTTTTCGCATTTTAATCGCGCGCTTTAACGTCGACGGCGACACAGCAGAACATCATTCCGTCTTTAAAAACGCACCGACACTCTTCCTTAACAAGTTACGATAAATCACCTCCATCTCCGGCGCTCGTGTTTATCCGCATCAAGGTTGACCGAGTAAAACCGTCCGAGCCATCGTTCAGCAAAGAATCGGCGTCACGCTGAGAGAAAGTCGCGAAGTATTTTCGGAGCGACGAGGAGCGATCGAACTTTTAATCGAGAAAATCGTTTCCAATTAGACTCGGCCGGCAGATAAAATCAATCTTTTTCAATCCGTGGCTCGTTTCCGAGGCCGCCGTCGGGCTCGTTCAAAGAGGCCACCGCCGGCAGAGGAAACGCGACACACGGACACACAGGGGGAGGATGGGAGAGAGAGAGAGAGAGTGTTGCACGGTGTGTGCCGCTGTTGCTCGTTAGCGGGCCACATTCGTCGGTTCGTTGGAGGCAAACGACGTCGCTGGACGATCGACTAAATTTCCTATGACGCGGTTTACCCGTTCGCCACCGCCAGGAAAATACGGTTAAGCTCTGATCACCATAGAAAACTGCCACACCTAGTTTGCAAGGGTGCAACCGGCCCCGACGCGTTTTCCGGCAAACAGGCTGAAACGCGTTCCGCGCCGCGCTGTCCATTTTGTCGCCGGCGGGTGTCGCCGCGAGCGTTACTCCATTAATAAGGCGACCCATATAACACCCGTGCATGTGCACGGGCATACTTGCATAGAGGCGTGTGCGCAAAATGCTGCGGCGAGCGAAAATCCGGCGCGTCGATCGCAACCGATACGAAGGGAACTGTCCGAACTAATTTGGAATCCCAAGTTTAGGGTTGTTCGTATGACGAGTATACTCGTCGTGAGTAAATGGTAATATTTTTTGTTACGACGAGTATACTCGTCGTCAGTAAATGGTAATATTTTTGTTACGACGAGTATATTCGTCGTGAGTAAATGGTAATATTTTTTGTTACGACGAGTATACTCGTCGTCAGTAAAAGGTTATTATTTTCTTACCTATGACGAGTATACTCGTCGTGAGTAAAAGGTTATTATTTTCTTACCTATGACGAGTATACTCGTCGTGAGTAAAGGGTTATTATTTTTTTTACCTACGACGAGTATATTCGTCAAAAATAGTTGATCGGTTAAAAAGTCAAATCTGAGCTAATTATATGATGAGTTACGAACTCGCGAAACGAACAATTACCAAGATGACACACTTCTCGGGCTTTTCCGACCGCCAACATTAAGAGCCCACGTATCTCGACTGTGCATCCCAGTTAGAATCTGACGACCGACCTTTGGCCGCGAGTCTCGCGTGTTCGGCGGTCCCGGGTGATTTAAAACAGACGTATCGGTATCCGGAAACGGCTGACCTCCGCGCCTTTGGACCGGGCACCCAGAAAGCGATTCGTTCTCCTTTTTCCGCGACACGGCGGCCGAGTTAGAGCCTGGGTCCGCCACGATTCGCAGGACTCGCCGCGATAAGGCCGGTGATCCATTACGGAGGGCATTCGAAGAATTTCCGCGAACAATGGCTGTGGAACGTCGTACGACCGGTGGCTGTTTCTAGGAGAAGAAAGTTACGTATCCGCTCGAACGCCGCCGGATTCCGCGTCGCGGGTCGCGTTAACAAGCGCGGCGAATAGAACGAATTAATTAACCCTTTCGGTGTGGACGAGCGCCGGATATATACGGCGTCCACGTGCTAACCTGTATAAATAACAGAATTTCATATCTTTTAATATTGAAGCTGGAAGCAACATTTTCTTTTTTAAAAAGAAAACACTGTTTTATCGAGCATAGTTTTTATTTAACGCCTAGGACGATTTTTATATGAAGGAGGACTGACCGTGTGCGAATTTTCAGCGTCGTGTAAGTAAGAGTGCCACGGTGGATAGAGTGCTTGTACCGAAAGGGTTAAACGTAAACGCGATCGTCGGTTTCGTTGATAGAAGGCGGAGAGCAGAAAGCCGTAAAAATTGATAGAAACAGATTGTTCTTTGAATGGTCGGAGCAGAGCGAACAAAAAGCTCTTCTTCGAGGCGACGAAAATCCAATTTAGCCGACGAGTGCCGCTATATTCGCAGTAGCAGCTTGTGAATTATACCCGGGCTATAACGATCGCGCGAGCCAGCTCTAAATTACGTTTATCAACGAGCGCCATGTTTTTGTTCTCCTCGAAAGTCGTTTCGCCTTGGTCCGGCCCGGGGTCTCCCCGCGTTCTCGCGAATATCGCTTGGCCCGATAGCATCGATCTCGCGCGCGCGAAGACGAACGAACGGCTTACGCAACCGTTGGATATTTTATCCGGTGTCCGTGTTTTTTTTTTATTTCCCCGGGCGTGTTTACTCTCGGGCCCCGACGCAAGGCCCGCGAGATTGCAACCGCGGACGCATTTGAATTTAAATGGGAACCGTGCTTACCCTGCGCCAGAGAAACTGTTTTCTTTTTCGTAATCCCCCGAACCCGGATCGAGCGCGCGCGAACGTGGGCGTGCACACACAGCTTTGCCGCATCCGTCAATTTGACGGATATTTTGTAGAGCGTCCCGGGTATCCTTTTTTTCAAACGTTTGAATAATCCCGTGCGGCACTCGTGTCGGCACTCGTCCCGCCTACTTCTACGAACTTTTAACGATCGTTTCGCATCGAAAAGGAGCTTTCCGAATAACTAAAATCCCGAGACGAGACTCTGCAGTCGCGTCGCGCGGAGCATTATTCGTCGATGCCGCGTCGATGAATTAACATTATATTCGGCAACGGAAAAGACCGCACGTAATTCGTCCGACAAATAAACTACGACGAGTTAACACGTTATTTATGCTGGCGTTGTTTTGACGGATCGTGGAATATTTACGCGCGTTAACGATACGAGGGGATCCGACGCGCTCGAATATTTACGCGATACGTTTAATTTCTCCTATTATCCGGTTGCTAAAATTAATTACGAGCAAATATTTATTGCGGTAATATGTCATTCATCGTTTCGTTTCAAATAAATCGTGCATCGATTATAACGACGTTTACGTTATTGCCGGACGCGTTGCGCCGAAATACCGGTGGCGCGCAATGGTTCCAACAGCTGGAGATCCGAAAAGTGAAAAAGCTCGTTTATATTTACGCGACGAGAACTCGGTGAAAATCGTGGTCATTTCCATTCGGATATCATCGGCGCTCGCAGATTTGTTAAAAAAAAGAGTCCCTTTGGTCGAGTTCGTTTGTTCAGGGTCGTTGCAACTTTCGAGAAGCGTTCTCCGCGTCGTCGCGAGCGCGGAAGGGGACGAACCGAGCCGTTTCTCTGTCTGAGCGCGAATATCCGTCGCGGGAGACTGGTCACAGGTCTTAGACGTGGTTTAAGGTCGGCGGTTAAGGTACTTTGAAGCGACAAGCCCGGGTAAACCTCGGGCGGAGCTCTCTCGAAGAGGGTTCGCCAGGAATTTTTTCCTTTAATTCGCTTCTCGTTACTTTCTCGCCGTCGCCGTCGCCGTCGAGACGAACGGGGACGCTCGTCGTCGATGGGGTTTCTCCCGCGTCAAAGACGATCCCCGGCCTCCAATGTTCCTCGAACGGGTTCTCTCTCTCTCGGCCAACGCGCGCCGTCCGCCGCAGCCCGCCATTGTGCCGCTGGAATTTCTGGTATTGTCAGCGAAGTTTTCACCCGGCTTTCTTTCCTCGCCCAGGTGGGAAGAACAATCGTCGAGACTTTTTGCTCGGTACAGTTTCCTTCTGCTCCCCCCTCTTGCCGCCTCTTTGATTCCCGGCCGAGTCGAGCGTTGACGCGCGCCAGCCACCCTGTCTTTTACGACCCCGGCAGCATCGCGCTATTGCGTAAGTCGGGAGGAGGAGGAGGAGGAGGGAACGCGTGAATGACGCTTTAGAAACGGCGACTGCGAAACGTCCTAACGACCGCCGTGGAAAATCTTCCGGTCGCGGGACAGATAAACGGGTGGTTAGCGCGACGAGCACGCCCGGTGTCGGGAAACGCGTGAAACGCTTCTGTTTCCATGCTCTTGTGCCGGTGCTCGACGAGCCGCCAACTTGTTCGGGATTCGTACGATCGACCTGCTTCTCACCGCCTTGGATTACGAACGTGGATTTCAGTACTGAATTTATTACGGCGATGGTTCTCATTTCAAGTTCAATGCTCGGAAATTATTGACTATATTTTGCTGTTCTTCTCTCGTCGATTTATTTTGCCTTCGTTCTCTATACTATTGTTTGAATTTATGGATTCTGTTACCCTAAATTTTCTGCAACTGATTAATAAATTATACACGCAAAACACTCCTCGACGAAGATGCAGCACGTATTTCGCCTTCGCTATCCGTTGGAAAAACGAACGGTCCCGCATAAATTCTAGCAAAGCGAACAATCGTCGTTCGACTTGGGCGAATTAGGGCCAATAAGGAGTGCACGGGTCAACTGGTAAACGAGGCGGGCCGCCCGTGATACGACGGTGGACAGAAAATTCGCGTGGTTGATGTGTGTGCTGAATGGTTACGAGCTGCGCTGCTTAAATATTGTGCTAGAATTAACAGGGGCGTGTCGGGCTCTAACGAACCGGGTAGAAACGAACGAGCAACCGGGTCGAGCCACGGTACTTACACCGCACAATACACCGGCGAACTTGAAAGGCTACATGTCGTCATAAGTAATTACGGGAATGTTTACCCGAAACGCGATTGTTATCGCCGCGCGGATCGAAGTTTCCGCGCCTGGCCGACCGTTCGCCGCTCTGCGCGAGCACAACTTCGCCAATTCCGGCGAACTGTTCCAGAAATTTTGGTAATTTTACGCAAATAGAATCGCGGCGAACAGAACTAATCGGGGGTCGTGATAGGACGCTCCAGTTTGCTTTGGGGAATCGCCTAAGATCGTCTTCTTGCGCCTTGTCCGTAGACCAGCGCTCGGAATAAAGTTGCGAGCAACATGGGACTTTATTGTGAGCGAGTCCCTGAGAGAGTTGCGACCGGGGGAATACTAATTCCAACGATTTTCGAACGAAGAGTTGCTCGTAATTAGATAAACGAGACAATGTTGGCTCTAAAAGACCAAAACGATCTCTAAGATGACCAGAAGTGACCACTAAAATGATCAAAACTGACCTCTAAAATGACCACTAAGATGACCAGAAGTGACCAGAAATGACCACTAAAATGACCAGAAATGACCACTAAGATGACCAGAAGTGACCACTGAAATGACCAGAAATGACCACTAAAATGACCAGAAGAAACCATTCAAATAACAATTAACAAATAGTCGAATGACCATCCCTGACCACCAGGATGAATTAACAATAGTACCTCGTTGCTGCTATGAAAATTTATTAACACGAGCATCATCTAATTAGAGTCATTAAACGTACAGTCCTTATGGCATCGACGTTGCGTGCAGTCTCGTCGCGAGCTCAGTCGCAGACGAATCCGCGTGCGACTATTTAGCCGGTTGGACAGGTGCGCGCGATTGCATACGACTTTATGGCATCCTGAATTCTAATCTCGTCGTCTCTCCGCCGTGGAAATTCTAAGCAGGTGACAACTGATCAATATTTTCTACGGTTTACCGGTGACAGGCGCAATCACGCTTCTTTATGCAGCTTTGTTCTCGAACATAGTCGCAGGTGTGTTCGTTCGAAACTTCCTTTCGAAATAAAGGAATTTCTTTCTCGCATTCTAATTGTAGTTGAACGTGCATCTTGAACTATTGCGCAAGCGAAATAGTTGTCTTCGACTTCTTACCGGACTTGCGCAGACACTATTTTGGTATAGCTTAACGCTGAACTTTTATAGAATCTATTTTCACAATTTTTATTGCACTGTATGCTAGATATCAATATTTAAATATTGAAGTCGAGAAAACAGAATCGCGTTCATTATTGCTAAAAATCTTCACAGTGAGCCGGACTCGTTAAAATGCAGGAAGGGGTTGAACGATGCTCTGTGGTGAAGATGTTCGCGTAAAAGGCACGAGCGACTTTCGCGGTTCGGACAAGGCATTCGTTTTCCGCGAGCCGGACGTTTCTAGCGCGGCGTTCCGCGGCGTTCGCGTTTATCAGTGTCCAAGATTTTCGATCGCGGGCACATAACTATCGGTAGGAGGACGTTGGAGAAATGGGTCACGAGAGAACGACCGCAACAGTAAACCTAAACGCGAGTTACCAGCAACATATTCTCGGGAACGTTTGCTCTTCTTTACAGGCGGCTGGCACGCTAGGAAAAGCGAGCTCGGAATTGCGGGCCCGTTGATGCTATCGTTCGCTAAAAGCGAGCGTTATCGCCCGCGGAACGGGAAAGCACCGGAATCGAAACACACAAAAAGAACTTCTTTGCCGAGTCCATAAAATTAATTATTTACGGAGCGGCGGAGAGGAGGATCGCACGGAAAGCACCGCGGAGTAATTTAAGAGGAAACAGCCGGGACGCCTCTGTTCGTTTTCCCGCGAGTTTCGGGATCGTCGAAGCAGCCGACGGGAATTATTTCGTCCCGTTTTTATTGTCCGGTATTGCTGTTCGTTCCGTCTTGTATTATTACGCTTGCATTAGTGCGCGCGGCTTTGGACTTGCGACTGCTCAGGTCGTTCTTTTACCGCTACAGTTTTCCAAGAATGCGAAGGATTCTTGTCCCGGCTGAAGAATTTAACAGCACTCGTTTCATTATTTATATTTTCAAAATATTTGCCTGCTTGGCAAATTAATGTAACTCTAAAGGTCTTTATTCCATTTACCATCGTTAGTAAATCTAGCAGCAATAAATTAAATAATTTCTGTCGAACCATTGTGCGAAGTTAAATCCCCAAACAGATAGAAAAGGTGGACGAAGATTTTTAGTAAAATCACGGTTACTTAAGATCAATAGTTATACTAATTAATATTGAACTACGGTCGGCCCGCGAGCATGGATGACAATTTCGGTAGTCACAAAGTGGGTTGGCGCGAAAAAGGGAAAGTCCCGTTGCATCTGATTCCCAAGAAACCGGTTCACCCTTTATTTATCGGCGTGCCGCGTCGCTCATAATAAATGGAATTATTTATTCCCAAGCTATCGCTCGTACAACACTATAAAACGGGACATAATTCGCCGAGCGCGAGTCTGGAAAACTCTGAACCGTTCTTGCACAATCGAGATCCGACTTTTCTCGATCCGGCCGGGTCGACATTTGCATCCTGAGGCGGCGGCAGCGGCGGCGCGTTCGCAAAAATCCGGCGAACGACAATCCGCGACAGCGTTGGAGAACGCGCGAGCGGAATTCCTCGGTGCGCCATAAGCGGCACCGGGGCAATAACGTTCTCGTCGCATTCGGCATATAATTACAAGTCACGTAACGCGGCGAACAAGATGCCGGGCGCGAGGATTGTCACGCTGTAAAACATGCCCGGCGACGGGACGCGTTCACGCGTGCCCCGCGTACGAATTTCCGTCATGAATCCTTAATGTCGCGAGCCGCTCCGTATCGCTCCGCTCTCCGCGTCATTAAGCGCCGCGTCTTGGCAAATTGCATAAGGCATCGCCACCCTCGATGGGTTCGTCGAGCGGTGCTCGCCGGAACCGACGGCGAGAGCCGAGTCGGCGGAGCCGAAAACCGACGGCGCCGGCGTCGCGTGTAATCATCCCGGCTCGGCCTTAACGCGCGAGGTAATTGGCTATGCCGAATTATGCGCGTTTCGCGAGACCACGCTCGGCGAATTCAGGCTACGGGGGTGGTGGACTTCAAAAGGGATAATGGCCGGCGATTTGCGCGCTCCGGCCGGGAAACGGCGCGGGATTGCTGATTTCATGCATTCGCTGCGTCTTTCGTCTTCCGTGATTAATTGCGGTTTTATTCCGTTACGTAATCTTTGGCATAATACGTTCGGACTGTTCGCGAATCCCGCTCGTGTGTTCGGTGAAATATTCCTTAGAAATTGGGCAATTAACAATGTTACTTATGCCGAAAAATTGGTGGCGGTCGTTTTCCGATCAATTAACAGAATTGACCGTTAACATAGTATACATTATTGCCATTATAAAGAAAACGCAATTGAATACTTTAATGTTAAAAAATTTCCATATACTTCTAAAACAGTTATTAATGAGTCTACAAAAGTCTGAGTGAATACTCTAAGTAGTTTCTCTTCAAAAAATTCTCAAAGCCCATCTCGACCAGCGTATATTAATCGATGCGTTGGCCAAAATCCTTTCGAATTTATCCGACGCGAAATTAAGGGGATTTTAAACAGCGTAGTCCCCCAGCCGAGACAGCATTATGATCGCGAGACGTCGGGGACACGCCGCGTCGCGCATCGAAGTCTCCGAACGTAGCGCATATTAATTACTCGCAACATTCTCCCACACGCGAGCGCGAGGTCGCTTATGGCCAGCGAATACAAATACCCGTCGCGAGCATAATACGTGCAAAGTACTCGTAACTCTGTTCGCTTCTACACGATCCCGCATAAATATTCATTACCCGGGAATACATTTTTCTAGGACGGTTTGATGGGTTCGAAGACGCGGAAGAAACGCCGTCGTCGCAGCGGCACGGTGCCGGTAATCACCGCCGCGATATTGCTGCTCGCGTTTCGGACGGTTCCGCTCGCGTTTCGAAATGGACGTCGGTCGCCCGAGTTTCTGCTTCTCGCTAATGTCGGCGGTTACGAGCCGGGGTACGTTAACTCTGTGACAGATCAATTTGGTAGTTATTATTATTGCCCGCCGCCGCAGCGGACCGCTTCAAGAGCTTGGAATATTTAATTTCGCCGGTGTACCTGACCGGACAAGCCAATTGTCTGCTCATCGCAGGCTTCTCCTTTGTGTGCCGTTTCCCGTGGCCCGAGTGTTCCCCGACCGATGAAGTGCAATTTACTCGGCGCATGGAAAGGAATACCTTCCGCGCTTTCCGTTCTCAAAGCGCTCCGCTCGGTTTTCATTTGATTTCGCCCCGAAAATAATCCGGCCTGGCCGACAGCCGCGCCGCGGATAGATCGCGTTTCGCGATGCCTCCCCGCGATTAGCTCGGCCCGCGCCGAACACATTTTCTATCAAACCGACGGTGAAACCGGCCGCTTCCTCCTCCTCCTTTTTTTTCTCCTCGAAGCGCAACAAACAGGCTGGCAGCAGTTTTTGACGCGCATTGTACGCCAGGAGCTTTGCCCCGGTGTACAGGGATTTATATTGGAACGTCCTACGGATGCGTTTGCTCGCATCCGGTACCGGAGTTCGATCCGAGCTGCGGCGTTCGACAGCGCTGAGACTCTAAATATCCGGGGCTAGCGAAAATACTTTTTTATCCTAGAAATTAATCGAAAAGATCAAGTCTATATTGCTTGGAATTGATAACAATTTTTGGGATTGTTCTCGGTTATCCAAAAGGGTTAAAAGGTGGTTCCTCGATGGCGAAATTGATCGCGTTCGCGCACCGTTTATCAAGTGCGGCCGGCGGTAGCAGTATCGCGTAACGCATCGACGCCTCGCCGCCATTAATTGTCCGAAAGAGTGCTGCCGTAATTTACCGGTTCGGGCGAGCGCGGCCGAGACAGACTCTGCCTCCTTCGCTCGCGTTTAACTCTTTCCGATATACGATTCCTATAGAAAATAAAAAGCAGAAATGTACAGAATCTTCTGTAGTTAGAATCTAACTCGAGGGTTAAACTGTTAAAGGGTTAAACTGTTAAAGGGTTAAACTGTGTAGTCACTACGAGCGACTTGAAATTTTTCAGCTGGCTCAAAGTACGCGTATTCCACCACGCGCGAGGAAGCGAGCGAAAGGTGGGACAGTTTTTAAGCCACCTAACCTAACACGGTTAACCGATTGGACCGTGTTCGTGGGGATCGGTGTAAAAATCGGCGAAGCTCTCGAAAAGAACCGCTACGAGCCGCGATTCGATATACTTAGGGTCCCGTGTACGGGGAATAAATCGTCGGTGTTTTCAGCGGGTTCGCGGCGCGGCGGGTACATGTTCCAGGAAACGAGAGCTCGGCACTTACGTGCTCGTAATGCAGCGGATAAGGGTGAGGAGAGCATGACCGGTATGCGCTTCTTCGTGAATCTAATCCCCGAAGCGGTGAAACGCCGCCCACGCGAGCCCCGCTGCATCGAGATTTTCTCGCGAACACCGTGCTCTCGCCGCTCGCGAGACCCGGCTGGAAAAGAGAGGGAAGAGAGAGGGGGAACAGAGGGGAGAGAGAGAGAGAGAGGGCAGGAGAGTACCGGGCCTCTCGGGAAAGAGAGGAGGAAAGACCACTGTATACCGGTTTTCGAGGAGGCCGAGGCCGGGGGCGGCGGAAGTGACGTCACATAGGGGGCCACACGCGCATATCGCGTTTTACAGCCTCTCTAAAGACAATGACCCATCCTATACTCTCCTCTGCCCGTCCGGTGCCGCTTCTTACGTGAAACGAAAGCTGCGAGCTTGTAACGGGAAGTCCGAAACCGTTCCACGCAAAGTGCTTCTCGTCGAAAAAATGGAAATTTAATATTCACCTCATACCACATTGATTTTTATCTTTATATTAAGATAAACCTTTATACTATCCTACCTTTCTTTCATTACATTAATTAGTATACTACGAATTTTACGCATCCGTGATAAAAATGAACAAATCATAAAATAATTTTTGCGTAAAAATCCGTCATAGTAAGTGATCCGTTTATAATTATCATTTTGATAGGTGTACACTGTTTCGCATCATGTCGTCACAATTGGCTGACATAATTGATACGACGTTATGCGAACGATTCGATTATCCAGCATAGAGAGATACCACGAGCATCAGAGATAGGATTGTTAACCGCGATCGTATTATTTTCTTTGAAGCGACGCGCGACGAAGACGGCGTAACGCGGGCAACGCGGCAACGTACAGTTTTACAAGGAGCTCGGCAGAAAATTGTTTTTTAATCCGGGCTCCTTCTATGGGAATGCCCCGCGGGCATTAATTCTTTCTTGTAGGACGACGCTGACGCGAGAACCTCGGTTGGATACTAGGAGGAACTCGTAAGAATTTGTAGCTAAACGCTGCAGGGGCCCCCTGCCGACGCTGCCACGAGAACGGACTCGAGGAAATGTTCTTTTGTGCCGCGGCACGCTTCCAGCCGCTTCCTTAACACGGCGAAAGCGTACAAAAGGTATATTAAACGGCGATGAAAAAAAAAAGGAAAAGGAACGCGCCGTGTAAAAGAATCTATGATAAGATCTCCATTCTCTCGAGAATTTTGCATTTGTAGCGCCGGCTGTGTTGTTCCTCGGTGAAATTTTTTTGTTAATTTCACTTCGGCGAACGTTGCTTGGGAAATTCTGCGATTCGATGCGAGCATGCGAATGGCGCAACTGCTCTCTCTCTTTCTTTCTCTCTGCTCGTCCGCTCTCCGGAGCGGAAGTTTAGAAGATAATTATAAAACTTCGAATTTATTAAAAGTTAATTTGCGCGATACAAAACTATGTAATCCACGCAGTCGCGAGCGTGCGCGCGGGTATGTAAATTAAACCGGTGCACGGTGTAATGGAACTTTAATGAGATTCTTACTTCGCTTTTAACTTCACCGAAACTCTTAATAGAAAAGATAAGCACACGGATAATTGTTTTCGGCGAAATAACGCCGGACGGTCGTCTCTCTCTCTCTCTCTCTCTCTCTCTCTCTCTCCGCATCTGCATAGAAATGTCCAATCTGGAGGCAGAAACAGCCGAGATTATCGTTTCGGCAGGGTATCAACGGGGAAAATAGCGGGCCCGCCGGAAAAATAAAAGAAATCGCAAGATATTCTGCTCGTCAACTTTCGACCGTGCTATTAATAACGAACAATCCCGTATGAATGAAAGACGAGATGAGATACGGGATTTCGGATCCCGCGAGGAGGAACGCGCGCGTGGGTATTAGCTATGTATAAGAAAACAGCGGATGCGTGGATGCATGCATGCATCTCGCGCCGCGGCTCCGCCGTGCTGTTGCTGCTGCTGCTGCTGCACCTATGTAGCGGTGTGCATCGGCTACGCGGAAAGGCATGGTTCGATGGAAATTATACGGTCCGGTGGCCACGGGCCGGCGGCGCTATCCCATGCTCTCTTCGTTGCTTATCACTTCGGCTCGATAACCGGCGAACCGTGGAAAAATCTTCCTGTCTGATTCGGAACCATCAATTTTCACTTGGCGCGCGCGCGCGCGCGTGCCCCTATCCATATTGGCAGCTCGCGCGCGCGCAAAAAAAAAAAAAATCTGAACCAGGCCTGTGGGAAATACGCTGTCGGAAATAGATTCCACGCGAATCCACTGTGGGAAATCGACGAGCGTTGATTACGTTGTTCGTCCGAGGATTAAGCCTCGGCGCCGCTCGTATTTCTACGGTATCTTCCATCGAAGCGCGATTCTTTTTTCCTATCTTTCTCTCCTCCCAGTCTCTTCCGATCTCGCCAACATAATTTATTTTCGACGGAGATACGCGCACCGCTCGTCGCCAGCGTCCCCACACGTATCGAAACGGCATACATACACAGTATCTTCTTTGAAACAGCTTGAAGCTCTATTTGATCAAAAATTTTCATTTAAAAGTTTACTATGCGGTCGCATATTTTCTATTTTCTAAAGGATAATTACAGATTTCTATTGTAATTCCTATACTTTATTCAACTGACTATATATTTTTCTTCTTTGAGTTTTATATTATTATATTTGGTCTTTTACCAATTTCACTATGGGCAATATTGCGAGACATCTAATAAACAGTTTATATTCATTAGATACGATCGTGCCCAGTTCCGGAAGCAAACACATAGAACACGCTATCCACGTTCCCGTCTTCCGATCACTTTTGCTACAGTATTTGAGGAGACGAGCAATTACAGCCGTGAAATAATAAAGGGTTCGGAGCTAAATCGGTCGCTTCCTCTATCCGGGCCCGGCGTTCCTCCTTCGATCTGTGCGCGAGGCGGGAAAATGTTTGCGGCCGGCGTAGCGTGGGTACACCATTCCAGGACGTTATCGAGGGCAAGGAGGAGGAGAGGAGGGTTTTTCCAAGGCGGTTGCACTCCATCGGGTAACGACTTATTAAATCGCCTTCCGGGAGAAAATTCCCTTCGAACCAATTCTTATCGTCGCGTGTGTCGACGAAATCCTATTTGCGAGGCCGGACAACCACTCGCTTTAATCTTCCTCCGGCGAGGCGAGACGAGGCGAGACGAGGCGAGGCGAGGAGAAGCGAGGCGAGTCGAACCGGTAATACCAATTTGTAGACGGTTGACTTTCTACTTCCGCTAGCAGATAACACAAAGCCCGGCTGCTTGTACTACGAAACCGTGCATTAACGCGGCCATCGAGAACCATCGGTTTCGAGCGGACAGCGCCGTTAACGAAGGAAAACAGCGGTATCGATCTCGGCTCGGGTTTCCCATCGATCCTCGCGCCGCGCTATCTTAATCATGCCCGATTACGGGAACCTGTTTACACGAGCTGCAAAATTTGTTGCATAAATAAAGATTTTGCCCGAGCGCCCGTGTGTACCTCCGTGAGATCGTCCGTGTCGCTTGTGCTCTCGCCGTGTGTCGCCGCTACTTACTCGGAATTGTAATGGGAATGTATTATCGGGAGCGCGCGGCGGACGTCGGGACACAGCGATTCCTCCCCATTAGCCGGTCCGGCAACCGTCTAATTAAGTCATAAAGTTTTATACGCGACCGTTTCGGAGTTAATCCGCCGGCCGATCGAGACCGATTTCGAGAAATCGAAATTCTTCCTCGACACTTCTGACCAAAAGGAAAAAAACGACGACGACGTCGCGTCGATCGGGGCAAACTGGTTTAAAGGTCACGCGGAATAATCGCTTGGTAATTGGTTCGGACGACGGAAAAATAGGCGCGGATTATAATTTGGGATTTACTAATAAACACCAGCTTATTAAAATTCCAGCTTTGTTGGGATAAAAATGATCTTGGAACGTGGTAGAAGAATTTTAGCGGGGCCTCAGAGTCACCGTTCGAGTGCAAAGGGTTGAATAACAGAATAAATAAATTTGATTTCGATTCAAAATAAATTAACAATATTCATATTTAATAGATCTTGCATGAAATTTGTATCACGAGTCTAGCTCGTTATTATAATACAAGGGGTTAATAACACGTTCCTTTAGGACACAAATATTCTGCGATGAATGAAACACACCTGGTACGACCAAAAACGGCAAGGACTAAGATCATCCACTTTGCGGCAAGTTTATCGGCTAGCATAGGTTTCGGATGACCGGCGTCAGCCTCGGTCCCAGATCGATGACGTCTCGTCATTCCGTGCGCTGTCGGGGCATGCCTCGCGAGTCCGCCCCAGCCTGGGCAAACGGTTTCCATCCAACGATTAGCCGGCAGGACGATTAACCTAAATTCGCTGCGGGCGCACCTGCTCGCGGCGCACGGTTAAGCCGGTCTTTCGCGGTTAATGATACGCGTTGTGTCTCGTAGGCAGCGCCGCAGCCCCCGCGTTCCACTTGTTAACATTTAACCGGCGAGAACGGAAAATTCGGCGGACCCCCGGCATTCCCGGCTAAGCCGCGTGACCATTGTTCCGCGCGCTCTTATCAATTCGAGAATTATTAATCGGCCGCAATATCCCCGGGTGCCTCGGATATCGGGACGCCGAACGACTTCGAGCCTAGATCCGAGACGATATCGCTGACTCATTATCTCCGGGGCCGTGTATTTGTCTCGAGCCCGCGGTCGCGTAATCAGGATTGAATTTCTGATGTCGAGATTGTGTGGGATGCTGCGCCACGAGTCGCAAACAGAAAGAGAGAGAAAGAGAGAGAGAGAGAGAGAGAGAGAGAGAGAGAGGGAGAGGGAAACCGTGATTGTAAATGACAAATCTCGCGAATGGTAATCATGCTCCTTGCGTGTGTGGCTCTCTCGGTTGCGAGAGATTCGGCGTGTTGCGCGTCGCTAAAGATTAGCCTCGGGTTTTATGCGGTTAGGCGAGCCCGCCTGCGAAGCTTGTTGCCGTTTTGAAACTTCCAGGTGGTTGCCGGCAGATATGAAAATACGATACAGATAAGAGCAACATGAAAGTCTACGGAGAGTTACTATTATGCTATTAAACCGCGCTAAATCGTCATGGTATTGCTATCTCGCGCGATAGCGTTCCTCCTCCTCTTTTTTCCCCTTTCGTCTTTAACGATTGCACGCGCGCAATAAAGATGACCTTTACGATCGTTAATGCGTGGTCTTTTTTACGCGGACCGCGCGGCGCGGCACCGCTCATTTATATGCATGAAGTTCGTCTTAATTTGGGTTCTTTAAATTCGTCTTAAGTCGACGTGAAATTAATGTCGTCGAACTCTCCCTTTTATTGCTTCTCTCATTTCATTTCGTTTCATTTCATTTCATTCCATTTCATTTACTTACTGTAAAGAGCGACTGTTTGCCGTTGCTGCGATTCATTCTTTTTACTTAGGCTGCATTCCGGCGGTCCTCGTTTCGGAACGGGCCAACCAAAGATATCGTTAAATCTGTCGTTCGAAAACTCACGGATTATTGTGCTACATCTCGGGATTATCACTCTCCGCCTGTCCTGACGTATACGCGCACACTTTCTTCCTCGCGTTATTAATATTATTCCTGCGAGTTTCCTCGTGTCCACGCGTTAATCGCCTCGGCGTTTTATTCACATAATTACGGCACTCAATTATATGGATATCGCATAATTTGTGATTCATTTGGTTTAAGCTTCTTATGTATAACTGTTTCATATTTTTGATATGATAAAAAATACCGATGCTTTGGCCAACTTAAAATTGATCAGCGCAAGAAATATGATTTCCTTAGAGGCTGACAAGTCGCCGTAACGTTTTTATTGCGAACGCCGCATCGTCGAACCGTGAAATTTAACATCAACCACCTCAGAGGGGACGTCGATTAAGGGAAAATTTGCGCGCATCAGGCTCGGGAACGTCCGAAACTTACGGAAGTCCGAGGTATTCGAGGTACTTCGCGTGCTCCCCGGAATGTTTGAGGCATTTAATATTCCCTAGAGTTCCGAAATATCCCCGCGGAATCTAAGAGAATCCGAGGACCGTACATGTGTTGCGGAGGTCCAAAGATGTTTAGAGCCTTCGAAACTCTCAAGGATCCGGCGGTTTCTATTGTCCCGAGGTTGCGGGTGCCCGGTGACTTCTAACTTCGACGATTTGCGATCCTCTAAGGCTCTAGAACTCCTTTGAGCTGTTTCACTTTTCCCTTGGCCCTGGAGAACTCGGGTGTATATAGCTTCGGTGACACGTGCCTGCAAGGTATAGCGAGCAAACCGACGCTCCGAGTCATGGGGCATAGAGCTAATAGCTTCGCACATATTGACACTAAACCTACCGACCATTAAAAATAACGAAAAGCGCGTTTCCGCTGTTTCTATTACAGCACGTGCTCAAACTAGGAAATCTGTTTAACCGTTTGCCTACGAAAGTCTTGTTATGGTTTCAGCAATTTTAAAATAGAAAATGTGAAATCGGCCATTTTGATCCACTCGTTAAGTTTAGTGTTAACCCATTAAATATTGCAATTTTTTTGAAAGGCGCAAGAGCATGTAATTTAATTTATTCTATTCTCAATTTAAGTATATAGCCCTTTTAAGCTGTTGGCTTGTTATTGACGAGTATACTCGCCGAGAAGAAATACCAACACTTTATGTTACGACGATTATAGCCGTCAGAAATATCTAAGTGCTTGTAAAGCAACACAAGAATCAGGAGCTCAGCGCTAAGTACAGCCGCATAGACGAAACAATTGCATAGTAATTGCATAGCAAAAAATCCTAAAAATAACCCCAGCTGAATGCAAAGAAGAATATCTAAAAATAAATGAGAAAACATCCACAAAGTATCTCATTGCACCAATTTCTCTGCCAAAAAGCAGTTTCGCTAAAATTCGTTGAGGATTTCAGTGCCCCGAAAACGCTGTTATCAGTCGAAGCCGCGATTACGTCATTAATCGGTGAGCAGAAATTGCGCAACGTGGATAGCCTCTTCATCATCCGGCCGCGTCGTTTTCGCAGCCGAGTGTCCCAGAAACTGGAAAGGCGGCGCTCGGCGTCGCGGAGGAACGGCGAAGTTTCTCTCGAGAGAGAGGGAGAGAGAGAGAGAGAAAGAGAGAGAATAAGCGAGCCCGGAGAACCGCGGCGCGCTATCCATCAGCGGCCGGATGGCGGATGGTCGGCGTGCATCACGTATTTTTTGAAGCCGAGCGGAGTCGGAAGCGTGCGCCGCTCGGCGCCTGGTTTTATCGCGGGCATTAGTTTCGCTCGGCTCGGGCGAGACGCTGTTTCGACGCGGATCGGTCAGCTTGCGGGTTTCCTCGGCGCCGTTTCTTTCCATATTTCCCGCGGCGGAAACCGCGAGTAAATTAAATAACATTCCGTCGCGTTGAAAAATAACACGGCTCGCGGTATTCGTGCTTCGGATGCGGATCCTTCCATGATGGATTTATGTGGAAACTTTGTTTCGCGAGCGAATCTCGCGTCGCGAGAATTCGCAAATATTGCAGAGCAGACAACCCCCTTTTATCAACAATTTTATCTAAGAAACACCTATGGTGGTATCGTGTTTGTTACGAACTGGAGCACACGTATTAGAAATGGCGGAAGAGAATGAATGAATTAGCGCGTTTATCGTTTGGTTCTTTTAATCGTTCGCGTCGTAAATGCGTAGACGCCGCCAGTTTAATTGCTACGCACATGCTATACAGATTTAACGAAGCAAATGCTGCCGGACAGATTTATGGTCGTTTTATGATCAAGCGGAAACAGACCTCTGTCGTCAACGGTTTTCTCTATAATTGGTCTACCTACACGGCCCGGACATCGACGCGAGTTAGGTGTCGCGTTTATTCCTCGCTCAACCGGGTCGAACGACGAATAAAATCTTGTTCCGATGGATCTAATGCGGGCATAACGGTAGACGTTTATGCGAGACGGATAATCTCGCATTGGACAGAATCGTTTCCCATTGGTCAGGAATAAATCCAGGGAGTCTCGTGATTTTTTCTCTGTTCCGGAGAATAGAGGCCGAGAGAGGGGCCGCGTTTTTCGCCGAGATTTCCGGCAAGACCCGCTCGACGGTTAACAGCCTTTCGATCCGACGTCGAGAGGAATATCCTTTAACGCTTCCGTATCGGCGGAGCGGCAGGCTTTTTTCCCCGTTCGAACCCCATAACCCGGAGCACGTCGTATAAATCGACCGGTCGCGAAAAAATGCGGGCTCGCGCGAGCTAATGCGTACCGGCGAGCATAAAAGCGCGGAACGGCGACAGTTAAAGCAAAGTTTACCGGCGCGATGCGAGCCAAGGAGACGGTCGCGGCCCCGAAATAAACGGCGCGCGCGGAGCGGTTTTCGAGCTTTTTAAGGGGCATTCGAAAAGAAGCGCCCAGGCGCTCCGAAAGTTTCCCGGGGCTCGAAAGTAGCTCCGGCTACGTTGTTGTCCCCATGGGCTGCGCGCGACGTAACTGCTGTAATCAGGTTTTATCGCCGCGAAGGGGGTCTCTCGCGGCGGGAACCAGCCCTAAAGTCGAAGGCCCGCGAAATTGGAAACGCCGCTCGTTAACAACAACCGATAAAATCCGGCGACCCGAGGAAATTTACAAAATATTCCTGCTCCGCCGCGGCGAGGCGCGACGAGGCGCGCACTGGGCAGCAGACTCGTTTATCCCGTGCAAGATTCAATTTCTCTCCTACTATATTTCGTAAAATTCAGATCAACATTTTAGACGAAGAGAAACACCCAAATTGCAAATGCAAAAAATTGACATTTGTGAGAAACACCCAAATTGCACATACTTTAGTATACAATATATTTATATACTATTATATTCAATAGGTATATTACGATCTCACTGCCCGCCGAATAGCGCTGAAATATTTTCGGAAACGACGAACGGGTTTGCAGTCAGTCCACCGCGCGCCGTCCGTATTCCGTAAACGTTTTTCTGTTTTCATAATATTTCAGCATCGAGCGCGCGCGGGTACGACGAACAAACGGACCCCGCATTTTTGAGGTAGCGAGGAGCCGCGGCGACGTTCGCGAAAAAATATTTTCATACGCGGTTGCGAAAACCGTGCTAAATGAACGGACGACGCGCTCTCGCGCGCGCTCGCGGTGTCGCCGGTATCAAAATATAGTTTCTTCCGCGGGTTCGTTCGGTGAAAAGCGTAATTACATTCTCCGCGGACGCCGGGACGCCGATAATAAATGTTTCGAGCGATCTCCCAGGAGCGCGGCCCTCCAGAAAATTATAATCCTTCATTGTCCCGGCGCCGCGGCGCTGCCGCAGCCGCCTCGCGGAATTCCCTTGGAAATTTATAAAACCCGTGGATACAGCGCGCGCGAATTAATTTATAGCTGCAGCTAATGTTGTGGTAAGTATTAGGTCGGTGCATACGAAATATCGGATTTTTAAGCGAGTACATAAAGCTGCATATCTTTTTTCAAAAGCTGTTTCATACATTAATAATATAATATTTTAATAATGTATATTAATAATATTTTAATAGCTTTATATATTAATAATATTTTAATAGTTTTATATATTTTATTTACTATAAAACAGTTTTATATATTCACTTAAACGTTCGACATTTCATATGCAGCAACCTAATATTATACCTTCGAGAAATGGGTCTCCGCTAGACGAACACCTTTCCCTCCCTCCCCGCGGCCGCTCGGTGTCCCAGATTCGCCGTGATGCTGCGGATATCGGGTCTCGAGGATTCTTCCAGCTAAATGTTTTTCTACCTATTAGTTCTCTGTAATGAGATAATCGGCCCGGGGACTGCGCTGAATATCTCGGCCGCGGAGACCCGCGTCATTCCGGCCGCGGTAATGATCCATCGGGAAACGGATGACCGGATTCTTGGTGGCACTGCAATTAATACTTGCCGACTTGTGCAGATGTTCCACTTTTTCTTGCCATTTTTTTTTTTTATAGCAACCGAGTCCTTCTGATTGCTGTTACACGAGCTTGTGCAAAATAAAAATACGCCCTTTTACGAGCACGTCGCGTCGCGGTAATTGTTGACGCACTGGTTGGAGCTTTGGACTGATTGCTACCTATTGCAATCTCGGCAACTTTGTCATTCTTGTAGGACTGTTCGTATGCAGAAATGTCAACCGTTTGATGGAAAAATGTGGGCTCTTTAAAGATGGATCTTTTAGCAATGCGGTCTGCGAAAGGGTTCTGTCATTTTCCTGATTTCTCAGGTCTGATGTGCAATTCTGGGTTTTACAGAAATCTAGGAAAATACTCAGGTACTTGTTACAGTCTTTGATTTATGCAACTGTGCCTCAGCTGAATCTTTTGGCAGCGACAAATCTAGTTTTATAAAACAATTGCTATAAAACGATATGTCGCAAGGATGATGTGGTTATGAAATGTGACGCACTTCTCGCTAGTGTCGATGACCGGGATGTTTAGGTTCAACGCGAAACGCGCTCGGAGGTCACTGACCTTTATTGTTTAGGTTATTGGTCGATACGCGTTCGACCGAATCAACAGGGAGTCACTCTTCGTCGAGCTCGTGTCGTGATTAGTCGTCTAACTGGAATACGACCCGGTTTTACGTTCACGACCTTCCACGTATCTTCTTCTCAGTTATTTGCCAAGCAGTAATACGTCTCTAACAATTAAATATTAACAATTAAATATTTAAATGTCTGTATTAAAGTATGTTGCAATTAAATATATAATTAAATATCCTATCACGCGCCAATCATTTTTAACGTAATTTCTCGAAACGCGTTGAGAAATTAATAATAAAAAAGTTCAAAAAAAGATAATCGCGTTTAGGGTTCGATGGTTTTAGTATCAGGAAACACAGACCTCGCGCACTAGCCGAGAAAGCACAAGAAGCTTCCTTCGGCACCAAACAAATTACAAGCCAAGAAGTCAGTCACCTGGTTACCGTCGAAGTCACTCTACCCGTCCATCCGCGGCGCATCTTCATCCGCCAGACCGTAATACTCCACACCGAAAGAGGATGTTCTCGCAGCTACTTCGGTGGTCATACGTAACCGGGCTCACAGCCGATCCGGTTGTGTAGAAACAAATCAAAACAGTTCACACCCCGGAGATCTAAAGCGGAATCGCTGGTAACAAGCCACGACGGACACAGGCGTCCCATTAAGATCGGCTTGTATCCGTCGACGAAGTGGCCGGGACTCCAAACAATCTGCTCTCTCCGAGCGTATCCAGTCGATAAACGAAAGCAGATGGGAAAGGAGCGTTGAACCTGGCTCCGCGGAGCTGTGCCGAAGACGCGCGTTGAAACGACGACGCGTAGATCATACCTTCGACTACACGATACTATATTCATAGAGGCGAGTTTGGATAATTTTCTGGAAGCAAAAATAAATCGGCTGCGTGACGTCACTCGTAGGTACGATGTACAGGGTGCTCCAAAAGCCACGAGGAAAGGTTCATAAGGTGATTTAAAGTAACTTTTTCTTTAGCACAAATGCATTCGTGATTTTATTCGCTTGAGCAGTACAGTTGTAGGTTGCAGTAACAAAGGAAATACAGTACAAGACGTTTACTTTTGACCGTGGTCTTCGATTCGCTGGATTTTCGGATCTCTTACGCGCCTACTGTACAGAGACCGCGTACAATAGCAGCTATATACGTATATATAGTTGAAGAGTCGCAGGCAAGGAGCTAGACGCGAAATGGGTCCGCGAGTACAAGATGAGTCACCTTCTTCGCGCGGAAGGACTCCGACAGGACAAGAAGACAGTCGAGAGGAACACAGGACGAGACAGGGAGTCGAAGCTCACGGGGGATCGAATTCTCGCCGCGTCTGCGGATTATTACGAGTCGCTACGCGTCCCTGGAAAAAAAAGAGACGAGAGGCACCGTCGCCTGGACAGCTCTTCCGTCCATTATCGACGATCCCGGCTGCATATACGGCGCGAAACACGTCCTAAAACCGGTTCTCGATCGGTTCCACGAACCGCATGCGCCATCGGATCCGGGTACCCACACGACTCCATCTCCGCCTTCCTCTTCTTCGCGCGCGCGCTCGCTCGCTCGCGTCCCTAACCCTTCCTCCTTCTTCCTCCTTATTCTTCCTGCTTCCTCCCTCTTCCTTCCTCACCCGTCCTCCTCGTTCCTCTCCGACTCCATCTGTTCCGAGCAACGGCCAGGCTTCTTTCCTGCGCCGGTTGCAGTTGGAAGCACCGACTTCCGCAAAGTCGGCCTGCGCGCGGATGTGGGTTGGACCGGACTCGCGCCTTACCTACGCCATATTTTAGGTGTTAGGCGCGTCGTAGGTTGGGCTACCTCTACCCCGCCATGCATCATCGCGTTATCGGCCCGGGGCCGAACTTGCCTTTTATCCCCGGGACGATCGGAATCGCGACAAGTCGAACCGCCTCGATCCGCTACCAGTTCTCGAGATACCCGTCCCTGAAACTTCCCCGTCGCTCTGCTTCTCGCGAAAAGAATTCTTCGAATCTGTTCGCCGGTTTCGATGCCAACTCGTATCGCAATTCCTGGTTTCTGGCGTTGCATGTGCATCGCTATGCGTTTGTAAGAAATTTTAATAAAACCCGCGAGCCTTTTGTTTCATTTTTTTCTGCCTTTTTATTTGTTGTTGTTGTTGTTGTTGCGTCGACAACATGAATATGCATAAACACGTATAGTTACACGCTTGCTGAACTTTCCACGAGGTCGCTCATATTTTGGGCTGCTTTATTTGTCGGTGTTTTTACATTTTCCCTTTGAATAAACCGCGCCTCCGTGGCCTCTATTCAAGCAAACATCTCTTTTATTTGCGTCCAACTGTTGCTGTTCGCGAGCCGACCTCGCAAAAATTTCGAGCGCTTCCTGCGACTTGCAACGAACGCTGAAACGTTTCTTGCGGCAATTCCAGCGATTCCATGTCGCGGACGCGGACCTTTATTCGACGCTTCCATTCGATTCTATCGCCGACGCGATATCGACGAACGCGTTAAACAATTATTTACGTCGGGCAGGATTTTAAGGGGGCGCGTCCAAAGTTTACCAAACGTCCGCTACAATTTCCGGGCGTGTTATGCCCCGCGTTCGCGCGCGCGCGCGCGCGTGAATGCATAGAATCCGGCCTATAGCGTTCCGCCGAGATGTAAACCGAATTAATTTCGTTCGTAACGCGTAAATGTAATAATAATATACAGATGCTCCATTATGATTTCGTGGAATGCGCGTGCACGGTTCTGGTTTAATCAATGCACGTCAGTTACCGCGAGGCTGTGTGCGCGGGTCCGCCCGTTGGCAACGCCGGGATTCGACGAAACGGAATTATTACACGGAACGGCGGCCCCCCGTTATGCCCGAATATAAAACCGAGAAATAATGGGAAGATTACAATGTTCCCGCGGTCATTTACATGCCGTCGGGATCGATTGGTGCCGCGGGACGATTTCCGCTGGCTTCCCATAAAAAATCTGGTTACGGCCGCCCGGTTAATAGACAATTCGCGGGGATAATTTACGCGGTCCGGTTTTTATTGATTCGTTCGCCGGTCTTTATCGATTCGAATCGGCGCTCTCGGTTTCCTTTGCGACGGCGAAATTGTGAGCACGGCCGCGCGGCCGCTCGGCCGGACGTCGGACACTCCGCGCGCCCTAGGAAAAATTAATATCCAGCGAGATAAGCGGCCGGGGAAAATATAGAACGGCGATAAAACTGTGGCAAACGTTCTTTGGCACTTAATGTCCGGCGTGTAATTTAGCGCGGGTTCGAGGCAGTTAACTTCCACTTTGAAGTACGGTGGCCCCGGGAAATTAGCTATAAAGCCGAGTTTGTGCGTAAACTTTTCTAGTTGTAAAACCGGCTCTAAGGAGCACAATAAATATATCTTCCCTGTAATTATTATTTTTAATTAACTGTCCCATCGGGCGGGAACGGGGCGAGCGGGGGAGCGAGGAGGGAGCGGGGGGGACAGAGAGCCGCGACGGAGAGTTTCCGTGGGATGTAATTAAACGTAAAATTTAAGTGCGCGATGAACCCGCACGTCCGCGCGCAGACCGTCCCGTTGAAACGCACCGACGGATAAACCGGGCCCCGGCGTCCGTTCCTCCGCATACTTTCCCCGCGTCGCCGGGATTAATGGCAAATAATCGGAATTAAGAGGCCTCTGTATACGAGCCACGTGCATTCTTTTTTACGGAAACGTTAATGAACCTATCAATTCCTGGCTGCGTGGACATTTCCATCAGGCTTTGAAGAATGCCAGCTCGAAAGTAATAATTAGAGTGCGGATTTTATGCGGTTATGGCAAAAGCGACCAACTGAAGTATTAAATTATGGAGACACAAGACGAATTTAAGAATATTGTTAGACCATTTCAAGTTCCATTATTAAAAGGAGCAATTCGGTGTTACTTAATTACTGTGTCTTGGAGCAATTCTGTTTTCTATAAAAATCTGTAACAAGGTATTAACCGTGTGCAGCTTATATTATAGTTTTTACGATAATTGTAAGATGAGTATACACAACATGGCAAAAATATTGTCACGATTATCCGGTAAGCACTGGGCGTCTTAAATGTCCATTTTACGTCCATTTTAGGTTTGAACTTCTTATGCCCTAAAACGAATGACGGTTTTAATGGATACGGCTTTAAGACAGCTTAAAAACGTCCCGAATTGGACACCATCTAGCAATTTCATAGATACATAATTTTCATCTATACATAGATGAACTTCGTCAAAAGCTCACCTGTTATAATACATAATTATTAAAAACGTCTCGATTTGTAAGACTAGGATATTCGTAGGATACTTCGAATAGCTCCTTGCGCTACCCAAGCGTGCTCGTCAAAAACAGCCGACCGGTCAGAACATAAAAACACAAAAATTGATAGCCGAATTTATGCAGCCACGTTCCACGATTTCTGCCGCGTCCTTAATCCCGGAACGACGTCACCGTAAAATTAGGAGACGTCGCCCGATTTTACGAGCAAGCTGCGTTCGAGTTTCGAAGCGGTTTCTTTTACGCGCCGTTTTATTCGGGCCGCGCAGCTTTCTTCTGGCGAATCTCCTCGAGTCGGACACGTTCCCCGTTTACTAGATCCCTCCCTCCCCCTCCCCCGCCCCTCCCCACCCCGAAAGCTGCTAACACGTACGTACATAGCCAAAGGAAACGCGGGCTCGCGGCTCGCATATGAAACGGCCCGGACACGTGGAACTCTAATTCAACGCACGCGTCGCACCCCTTGCGCCGCGGCAACACGTACAAGTTTCTTCCTTGGCCGGGCGCATGTAAACTAACTTCGTGATACGCGATAAATTCCGCCGTTTGTCGGCCTTGCTGCGAACGGGCCCCAGTTTGTTAAACGAGATTCCGGCGACGGCGGCGACGGCGGCGACGGTGGCCGGGACACCTCCGAACTTTGGCGAATCGACGGCCGAGTCCCGTCGATGGCCTTTCATAATCCGTTTAGTTGAAAAGTGCCCGAGAGAAAACTTCCTTGCGGCCGGAACAGCCCCGGGCGAGCTCTCCCCGTTGCTGCTCTTAAAAGCACCACGCCGGAGAAACTAAGCGCCTGTCGCAACAATTATACATCTACGGGTTGCCCGTAAAAATAGCTTGCCGATCCTGCTGCGGAAAATGCAGCTGCGGCGTGTGAAAGTTTCTCCAAATAATTCATGACAATTATTCGTGCTCAATCGGATCTCGGCTATCCAAGCTGACGGAGCAATTGTCTTAACAGAACACAATTTTACGTGAAAATACAAACTATAAAAAGAATAAGTATAGATCGGATACAAAGGGTTGAACGTTGATTCGTCGAACTCTGAAGAAGCAATCGAAGCGTTTCGTCATCGATAGCATCGTTTATTTGGCTCGCGTGTCGGAGGAGAGTACGTCGAACTCTTCGAAAACCTTTACCACCGCTTTGTTTCATAAGCCATGTCCAAGAGCCAGAAATAGCGGAGGAGTTTAAAACTCTGTTTCATAAAGAATCTCTTCGGCGATTACATTCCCACTTTAATTCCGTTTCGCGCCACTCGCGGACCGATCGCAGAAATGATGGGGCAATTTGTCCAACGCGTTCGCTTTTAATAGCAATTTCGCGGTTCGTTCTTTCTGCCGTCCGTATACAGCCCGCCCGATCTGGGATCGTCTGAAAGCGTTCTACGGAGCCCTGAACCGTCGCGGTCCACCTCTTCCCTCTGTCCACAGAGGGAATCCCTCGAAATCGCGGGCCGAGGTCCGCGAAACCTTGCAATTACGATGAACCGTCCGGGGCCGGGCCTGTCGAGGGCACGCGTGCAGAAAAACACGCAATTAATGGACGCGACGGAAGAATTGATAAGTACGTAATGATAGGACGGCGCGTCGCAGCCGATCGATCGGCTGTAATTACCGGTAACACTTTGCCGCGATTGGTAGCACCGCCCGTCACGCGACCGCACGAGACTGCGAGTATCGATCTCGGGAACGATCGACCGTGGAAAAGTATTTGCAACCTCGCGATGCGTTTGTCGAGATAAACTTGTGTGCACAGTGACGCGAACTGTATGCTGTCGAGTTACTGTTTTATGGTATTATTTTATTCAAATTACCAGGCCATGCTGTCGTCGCGTCGACGGTGATTAAAAGAAAATTCTCCAATCTTTAGGACACATCTGCTATAATAAATAAAATTAACCCCCATCATCTATAAATTAACAACGCCTCGCTAAAATAAATTTACAATCATTCAATAATTTTCTTAATTGATTCCACGTGTATTTGACCGACGGTTAATCGAACGTTTTAATTAATTTTCAAGCGTGTCAGAAATCTTCTCGGTCGTAGTCCTTCCCCTAAACTAGCAACAAACGTTGCAAGAAATATAAGTACGAGGTGTTACGGCGTCGCCTTAATGGCCGGCGATATTAACGCGCTAGCGAGCGCAATTTTTGTCGGCCTCTCGATCGTGAAAAAGTCGATCAGGACACGTGGGACGAGCGCTCGAGAAGCTGGAGCGTAGAAAAAGGAGGCCGGGATATGCAAAGCTTTTAGCCGCGGCCATGAATGTACCCATCGAAACGAATAACTTTCGCGGCGCGACGCTATCATCCGCAGATGATACATAAATCACCGCGAGTTCGGTGCATCCGTCGACTTTTCTCACGCATTCGCCTGGCAAAATGGAAGAAACGAGCCGGAGCGGTGGTTTGCCGAGCCGCGCGATACATTCGATACTTCTGCCGACTAACTCCTTCGACAATGCCGCAGCCGGATCTCTGAATTCGAACATGATGAGACCCTTGAAGTCGACGCAGGCGATGCTCTCGATCTCTTTGGACGATCCGTATCTCGGCGATGCTTTGTTAACCTTGGCCGATCGCCTGTCGGACGTGGACGCGGTTTAAAGAATTCGGTGTGACATTTAACCCTAGCGCTTCGATAGCGTGTTAAATTCATGGTCCACTAAATCTGAATGTTACTCGAATTAATGTAGAATTGAAATAAAATTCTTGTAAAAATATCTCGGCTCTCCATATTAATTTAAATTTTCTTTGTTGCAGGTAAGGCACTCGAGGCGGAGATTCAGCGCGCTTCCTTGACGCGCAGGCGGTAACAGGATTTAGCTTTGTTAGTAAGTAAAGCTGATAGGTTTTTACTCCGCGTCGCCGGCTATGGTCAGATGCGGGGCGAGACTTCTTCGGTCTGGTTTACCCATCGTCCCGCCTTCGCCGAGCGTGAATAACTTTAATAGAAGCTGATCGTCGTCGCATGATACACTACACCGCGCCCAGGGATGGCTTATAATCGGATAATATCGGATCGAAAGTCGCGGCACGTTTTCCAACCGGATTGCCGGGCCGAGCTATTCGGATCGCGTTGATCAGGCTCTGTGGATGCGGTGAACAATGCCGACGCGCGCCGTTATTATACTGGAAATCTTCAAAATATCACTCCGTCGACGTCGTTGCTAAACCATCGGACAGAATCACGCGATCCATACCAGATAACGATTCCCCTCGCAACGCCGCGCCCGGGCCTGTTCTCCTTCGGTCTACTATATACCGCTCCGAGAAGCGATGTGTCATCTGTCGTTTCTGCCGCCCCTGCTCTACCAAATATTTTATCGAATTTTCTGAAAGGTTTCGTACTTACGGTTCACTCGCAAATCCGTGCGATAAATCTACTGTCAACATAAGCTGTTCCATAATTTTCATTCAAAAATTATTGGAAGACTCTTTCGCTGAAAATGATTTAGTAGATGAGAGCCAAGCTTTAACCATTCGCGATCGAATGTCTACTCTCAGCCAGTAAAACTATTTATTTATTCTTTTACTTCATTTATTTTTTACTTAAAATTGAACCATATTATTGTGTTATATATATATATATCTAAATTTTAAAGAAAAAATTTATAGGTTTTTGTTTCCTTTTAAATCTAATAATTAATTTTTAGGTAAATAAGTACCTATTACATCCTACTGTTTGTTCAACGAGAATTAATGATAGCCTTGTATAAACTTAATACGACCGCAAAGGGTTGATCCCACCTAAAACGAGGATAATAATAAAAATTCGCAAGCTTCATCAAAAATAAAGTAATAGAAACGAGCTCCGAGCGAGATTAAATCTTAGAATGTCTTTGCCGAGAGGCTAATTAAAGTCCGTCCAATAAGACTAGATTAAGAATTCAGAAGGTTGGCGCGACTGTTTGCCGAGTGTCCGGAGGCTCCGCGAATCTCGAAGAACGTTCGAAGCGGTCGCAAATCTTTTCAGGTACCCGGGACGAGCAGACGCGGGGTAGTGCCGCTTTAACGCCGGTAAACTCGAGTCCGACGAGGTTCGATTTTGGTCAAGTGGCTCGATAAATCCCACCCTTTGCTACCCTCGCCACCCAAGTCCCGTGGATTATTTGTTTTCGAGCCGGTTCCTGCTCGATTCCGAACGCGCTCGATATTTTCAGCGCGAAGTCGATCGTATTTCATTTCTCTCGGAGCGGACGCTCGTCGACGCTGATCGACCGTTTCGATTGAATCCTTGAAAAACCCCCTCGCTGTTGCTCGAGTGTCCGGCTGTTTTGTTTATTAGGTGCAAAGCTTCCAGCGATCGTTTTGCCAGCGAGGTCCAGGCGGTGTAAAAACTTCAAGAAATTCCACGGTTCGATAGAATTTCAGCTTGATCGATACTAATAATGGATCTTAATAGTTATTTTATTTAGAAAATTATTATTAGATTATTATTAGATTTTTATAAATTATCATTAGATAATTATTCCAGTGATTTTCAAATATTCTCTACCTCGATTCATAATTCTACTTTAATACTTTCCCTTATTTTTGTCTTCTCTTCTCAACAAATTTTCTTCCGTCGACAAATTGAGACCATTAAATTCTCTTAATCCTCGTACAATCGCATCACATTCGCCTGCTCAAATCTATTACAAACACGTAAAATCCTGAATTTATTCAGCGATAAGGCATGATCCAGCGCAAAGGCTTTCCTAAGCGAATAAATTAAAAAATTAATCAGAGGAAGCATAGACAGCGGCGCGGCGGTCTCTTCCACGTCGTTCGCGGATGGCTGGTGTTCGAGTCCGCACAGGGCTGGGAGCGACTAGACCGTTGTGGACATAGAAGGTTTATCTGGGATTATACGCGTATCATTAATATGCAAATCGGTTTGCACTTTGTGAAATTTAGTTTGGTTGCACGAGCAACACCGCGCGGGGGGAATAATAATCTGTTGTTACCTGTGGCACACGGTGTGTGTACCTAAACGCCGCGCGCAAATAACATTTCCATCTGTCCGGGGGCGCAGCAGCGGTTCCGTAGCTCGCCGAAATAAAGTATTTCCCAGTTAATTTTTTTTTTTTCTCCGTGCAAGGTAATCCAATCATTTTGGCGCGCTATTTGTGCGCGCGGGGTGAAAGTCGTTGAAATTCCGCGCGACTCCGGTCTACCTGACACAGTTCGCAGTTTCCGTGTCAACAGAGTCTCTCGTCTGACGAATCGAAACTTTTTTTTCTCTCTCTCTCTCTCTCTCTCTCCATCGAGCTTCGAATACCGCGCGGGGATCGATACCGTGACGGATTCCGTCGAATCCGTGGCGAAGGAATCGACGCGGTTATGGACATTGATTTCACGATTTCAGCGTGGAAATTAACCCTTTGCGGTCCGCGTGGATTTCGCGACTCGGTCATCCGCTTGGTACCGTTTATTTTGGATTTTGCCCAATTTTTGGTGATTTCATTATGAAAGCTATTTCATTAAAGACAATAAAAGAAAGAAAAATTCTCTGGTTCTATTATTAAAAATATTAAGGACAAATAAGTGCTAATCAACGCAATGCGAAAGGAGTCGTAGTTCAAGGGGTTAACGAGGGTGTTTTTAAATATGACTATCAAATAAATATTTCAAAGCTTATTAAACGTTATTCTGGAAGCATCGATCTATCAAACAGTAGTGTAAATGCCTGATAATAATAATTTTTAATTTCAATAAAATCGATGGTAAGCGTTCCGTAATAGGTACATATTTCTTACCAAAAAATCCGCGAACGGAGCTGAGAGAGAGAGAGAGAGAGAGAAGATCGAGAGAGTCGGTTCTGCACGCGGCCGGGTATCAGTCAGAAGTACGCTAATTAATGAGCAAAGTCCTGTTATGGCGAGGGGTACAAGGCCGCCGGTGTCCAGGCCGAAGGCGCTGAGGGAACAATCGCTGGTCGGCGAAGTTTACGGTAATCACGTTGCATAGTTTACAGGCCGGTGGCAAAGCGACAACGCCCGACCGACCGTTTCGGCGAACTTCGGGGGGAGGCCCGGAGTCCTAATTCACACCGCAGATTGAAAATCCCCAGATCCGCGCGCGGCACTCGGTCAGTCCCATTCGCCATCCGCAGCCTCTTTTCTCCGTTGCCCTCTCCCCCATCTCAAAATCGTTCCGCGACTCGCCCGCCAACTTTGGCCCACCGTCGAACGAAGTTTAACCGATTTTCCTGATAGAAATCCTCGGTTCGGAACTGCTCGAACTTAACTGTTCGAGCACCGCCAACAGTATGAGGGCAGCGGGTTCCAATTCGATCGAAACATTTCCGAAAATTCCGTGAAAACCGCCGAAGAGTGGAAGACAAATTGGTTGAAGTTGTGTGAAGAGAATAACAAAAAAATTGGAGTGGTAAGCACAGTATCGTTTTAACCACTTAGCTGCGTCGATATATTTAGAAGATAAATTCTGTTATGTGTTTTATCAATCATATTGAGTGCAGTTGTATTTTTTCTAGTAATTATACTAGAATTATTCTAAATTGTGCAAAATTAATGACTGTGTTATTATAAGCATTTTGACATAAATTGTAGAAGAAATATTTTTGTTATAAAATGTAAAATTGCTATTTCCTTATGACGTACGCAGCTGACAGGTTAAACAGCATGCACAATAGTTTTTTACGTGGCTTGACAATTTTTCCTATGAAAGCAGAATTTCTATAGAACCTGTTTCAGTTTTTAAAAAAATATAGTCTTCTATGAGGGGAAAAGCTGCAATTGCCAAAAACACAATCGTTCGGTCGAGGTCTAAATGCCAGCCAATGCTCGCGTATTCCGTGACTGAACGACTCAGATAATTACGATCGGCGATTTCGCAAGACCAAAACTGCTCGCAGAAGTTTACCCGATCGATTTTTCCTAAAGCGTCGCTAAACCACCTCCGCTTGCACAGAGAGCCGTCCGAATATGCGCGCCGCGACGCTCTAGAACCAGGCTGCCACAAAAGCTTTTCATAGTAACGAGTTTCGAGTCGAAAGTGGACGACTATCGAACCCGAATATCCTCGAAAAAGAGCTCGTAATAGAAATTGAACAACGTTTTCCTCGCGCTCGCGCGCGCGCCGCCGCCCGAAAAAAGCTTCGGGTAACGAGTGGATAGCAATTTGAAGCAATTGTGCTCCTTTCACGAGTGTGTTCCGTCGACCGTTTAACAAGCGGCCACCGTCAAGTTCCGTCGCAAGAATTCTGTTTACAAAGTTGCACCGCGCGCGACTTACAGCGAAAAATACTCTCGACTGGCACTCGTTCCTTCGAGAGAACTACGGTTAATTAAAGAAAACTTGGCGCACTCGCCGGCATATCTGCCGGATGCGATGCTTGGAGAACGACGTCGCCCAATCGCGTTTTACAACTTCGGCTCCTACGATTTAAAAGTTCGGCGACGGCCAACCCCCCATTTCTCACGGCATCGGGCAGCTGAACGGTCCGATTACTGCATCCTTAACCCTTTCCGGTCGAATCGCAATTCTTATGCGCTTCCAAAATTTATCGTGCAGCGTTTTTAAAATAATCTTTATCAAATATAAAAATGATAAGAAATCAAAAATATAAAAATTATAAAAATTATAAAAATATAAAATATAAAAAATTGTTAAAAGCTATTATCTGTCACATAAGTCATAAAATTCGATTGTATAATGTACAAAATGCTCCAGGTTATATAAAATGGAAGCTCTGTAAGTCTGAATAAATATTTTGGTTTTCCAGTTAAAATGGCCCCGACTGCAAAGGGTTAAATATCCATTGCTCGGCCGACGTAGACTAGTTATCTACCTATTAGTTCAAATAAAGTTTATTACAGAGGTACATCTCGTCTGAATAATTCGTTAAAATTTCACATCCATTGTCATCGCAAGTTAATTTTTCAAGCTCTGGCTGTCATTATGTAAGCCTCTTTAGAGTTTGTTAATCTTTGTAACTAAACTTTGAGGTCGCAGATTTATTATTCGCATCTCTGAAACATGTTCTTCCATATTATATTATTTCTGTCAAATTTCGAACACAGTTTTGGCGGCTATTTTATGCATTTTTTAACGATCGCGTCGAGAATGAAAGTAAAACGGAATGAAATACTTAGACAGTTTTCATATCGCATAAAAGCCCGCGGACCAATTATCGGAGTGGCAAATAGAAGGCGAGCAGCGACGCTAAAGCATCGACCGGTACCTGTCCACGTAGCCGTAGCATTAAAAATCACGGCCGGTAGTAAAACTGCTTCGCCAGCTATAAAATTATTTCGAGACTATTAGCCCGTCATCGGGAAAATAATTCGCGGATACCGCGTCCCGATAACGATCATCCCGCGGCCGTCCCGAGTTGGCAAAACAGCGAACGGTGTAACGCAGCGGCGCGGCCACCGACTAATAATTAATTAGGAGACGCTTGGGTCTCGATGATTGGGGCCGTTGATCGCGTTATCGGTATTCGCGGCATAATCATCCGAAAGCATTAGGGCTCGGACGCGTACGAATGAACGCGGCATTATCCCGGCTAATGGGAATAAAATTGTTGTTCCTGGGAGTCGGCCGTTCCCGAAGCCCCCGCGAGGCGGCTCTTCCTCCCTCCCTCTCTCTCTCTCTCTCTCTCTCTCTCTGTCCCTCTCTCTCTCTATCTCGCTCTCACGACCAACCCTCTGACAAAGCCGAAAGTTTGTCATCCGATATCGTGGATCTGCGCATTTCGCTGGCCGATTATCGCGGCGCTGCGGTGTCCGGTCCTCTCTGTTCTTTGTTTGCCCCGATATACACGCTTTCGGGTTTCGATAATGGGATATCCTGATGCTTTTAGTTACGACCGGTGCCGATGGCCGGTTTTAAATCCCTACCGGATCCGGCAGGATGTTTATTTTGTCGGGGCTCGCTCGTTGTTTGTCCCCCGGTATAATCGTATTAAAATGCGTTCGCGACTTCATTTTTAACCGGTCGTCTCCGACGTAATCCCCCCCGGCGCTCGGCAAAAATTGTTTTCGAATCTGCATTCTTAATCCCTGCGCGTGCGCGCACGTAACCACCAAGAAAATTGCTGCTTTTTTAAACCGTCGTTGCTCTCTTCCCGACTATATAAATTCTCGACGATAGATTCTATGACGAGTCCGATTCGTGACAAAGATTTCATGCAGCATCTGCTAAATGTGAATATTATTAATTTTTAGTTGTCAAAGTCTAGAAACGGAAGTAAGTAAAGAAAATGCAATGTCTTTTGAAGATGATACAAATTTTACGTGCTCTTAATGTCTGAAATAATAAGACGTCCCTTTAACGTCTGAAACAATAAGACGTCTTAAAGACGTCCGTTTAATGGCGTCCAGGCCTAAAACGATCGTAAAGTGGCTGTATAGTGCATATTGAGTGAGTCCATTAGTGCGATATAAAATAGAATTATTAACGCTAATTGCTATCGAGCAGACGAGACGATAAATTGCCGAGCAAAAAAGAGTAGAACAGAATGGTCAACAATGTCGAGCGGCGCGGCCGTTAATAAATCAGAAAATATTAGGTTGCAACAGAAGTAACGGGCGAGTTTCATTTTCCGGTGCAGTTATTTAGCAATTAACATTCGTCGAATTCGCGTTCTCAGTTATTATCAGCCTTAATGACGGCCATTCTATTTAACCATTCCCGTTATTGCTATCGGCTCGTACTCGTTCGATGCCTGCCGCGGAAGTTTATGATACGGATAATATATTGCGGCGTGCTCTCGCTCCTTGAACCGATAAAATATTTCCAGAACGGGTGTCGGCCGATATAATTCCGTCGGGCCGGGCGCGCGCGCTCGACGGACAATGGCGAGTAGATAACGGTGCTAAAGATGTCGGAAGGGGCGTCGTTCGAAAGAGGAAACACAATAAACATCGCCGTGATTCAATTACGAAATGAACATAGACGCGATAGTTATTTTCGTGCTCTTTCCGCTCCGAGGTCGCCATTACGGTCGCGTTGTCGTCCCATAAAGGTATATCAAATTCAAATTTCGCCAATTCCGGGCCAGCTAGGATTATAATCGTCGATCTGCGAGCAAAGCATTTGCGGTGTAGACGCGTCGGTTGCTTTATGAATTATCGTCGCGGCACGTAACATTTCCGATGCTGGTTAATACTCTGGTGATCGTGTTCGAACCATGCTACAAAGATTACCTATAATTAAAAAAAATAATAAAGAAGTAAAGAACGAAAGCAATTATTGAATGGCACAGTTCACTCATACCAACTTTGTGTTTTAATATTTTCGATACGCTCCTAGTATTTTATTTCTTGTTCGCAAATATAATTTCATATTTCGCTATCTCAGTATCAGACACCAATTTAAAAATAATTTCTTAAAGATATTCCTGTATTTTCAAGATTAAATATGAAGATATATTATCTTGAAAATACAGAAATATTTTTAATAAATTATTTTTAAATTGATGTCTGATACTGAGATAGCGAAATATGAAAGATTAAATATAAAGTAATGTTATCTTGAAAATACAGAAATATTTTTGATAAATTATTTTTAAATTAGTGGCTGGTGCTATCTAAAGTATGGAAGCACAAACAACAGAGCTCTTGCACTAACCAAATATATGATGCATGTTGCATTTTTCCGATCTGCTGCAGCAATGTCTCAATCGCACCGAACCGTTCAAAGGTGCCTCGTACATTATCGAATTAAAGAAACGATGTCTCACAGGTGAACCGCGTTTTCCAATTTCATTTTCGACGTCCAGGAAACCGAGTTAATCCACGGCGATCGATCACCGGATAAGACGAACTCCGGAATCGGCTATTACACTCCGCGCTCTCGCTCTTTTTACGCGTTTTCCATTTAACGGGCCACCGTGATATGTATCGTGGGGCTAAGGTAACTGAAAATCATCCCTTTAAGGCCGGTCATTCGATTGTTAGTGTCCCGGAATCTATCGATCCTTTACGATGATCGCCCTCCTAAAAACTGTTATCGAAGGCACGATTCGCGAGCCTCGGTTGAATAGAGCGGAATCGAGTTCGAGATAGGAAACGGGAACTCTCTTCCCGGTCGTTCATAATTAAACTGCGGATTTTATGCGTTCACGGTGAAAATGGCCGAGCGAAATGCGGAACGAAGACATTAAGAATGCAAGAATCTATTTCTAACGTTTCCTTTTAACGTTCAAAGAAGAGGTATGCGTTTCTTTAAAATCTCCTTTTGAATAATAGACGCAGGCAATTTTTATTTTACATCAAGCGCCGCAGTTCATTTATAATAAAAGAAAATATTTAGAAAAATATTCTGTATTTTGGATTTTTTAAGACGAGAGTTTAAATCTTTTTAATACTTTGATGTAAAACCAGGTTAGAAAAATCGGAATCCGAAGAGCTATAGTTTTATGAGAAAACTAAACTATTTCTCTATACAAAATTTACCGCGCCCGTTTAATTCTACGAAAATTAAATTCTATCTTTTTGTTCCTATTTATCCACAAAAATAGAGAGATTAAATATGCGACACGATTTACGCGTTGCCCGAAAGAAATTTCACAGAGACGGCAGCTTCGTGAAAATCCAGGTGTATCGTGGTCCGGCCGCAGAATTTCTAATTAACGGCGGTTTCGGAGGCATTATCGAACGTCAGTGGCGCACTTTGACGCGAAACCTGTTCAGTGACACGGGTTGCTTCGACGTTCGAACAGCGTCGCGGAGTCGGTCAAACAACGACTAGACACAAGTTGTGCGACAACTAGGCCCGTGGACAAATACAGGTGGCGCGTCTTCTCTATTAATAGTCTTCTATGATATCTTCCAATATCTTCTATGATAGATGATGAAGAAAACGGCGAATGAAATCTGGCCAAATTGTGGCTAGGTACAATCAGTTCGTGCATTTTTTACGCCGTTTTCTCCGCCATTTGTCACACCCCCGATCATCGACAGCGGCGTACAAAACGCAGAGAAAAAAATGTCCGCGTAGCCACGGCGTTGTTGTCCCCGTTCGTTCGTTCGTTCTTTGTTTCGACAGGGTCGCCCCGCCTCGGAATATCAACGCGGCGTTAATTGTTTCAACGACTGTCCCCCGCCGCCCTCCGCCCTCCGCCTTTCCCCTCTCTTAAAAAATCAAGCTGTTTTTATGCGACAATTAAAATTTCATTGTCCCCCGATGGCGCGAGTTACGGCCGGGTTTTACGACGCCATTGTTCGCCGCTTTTATTTCCTTCCGCGAGGCTGCGATCGGGAACGGGGCCGATTCTCTCTCTCGACGTTTTCGCGAGCACGCGCGCGTCCTCCTCCTCCTTCCTCGAGGGAGGATAGCGCAGGGGGATGGTCTCGCGTAAAAATTAACGTTACGATCATCGACGGGGCGCGGAATCCGTCCGTAGCTGATGGAAACGGCGCGTTCGATCCCGCGTTCCCCCCCCCCCCTCTCTCTTTCTCTCTACCCTCCGCGAATTAAATCGCTACGGACGATATAAATCAAACAGCTCTTTCGCGCGCGCATCACGGAGATTCATCCTGTTCCATCTCCTCGCGCGCGCCACCCCCTTGAATCCACGGTAATTGTTCGTCTTGTTACGAGAATGAATATCGGCTTTCCGGGGGAAGATTTATCGGTCTACGAGTTTCGCCGCTGTCGATATTCCGAGGAAAATTCGGCCCCCACGGCGTCGGGTTAGGCTGTTACGACTAACCCGGGCTGCAGCGTAACTCGCGCTTAGGTCTGCAGAATGTCGTGGATTAATTGCTGTACCGATGACTGAAATTTTCCGTGCGTTCGATGCACTGGAATAGCTCCATGCTTGCTGCGTGTCTTAGAATATGTTGAATCATAAGCTAATGGTCTGACAACGTTGGTATTTTAATGCCATCATTTTTCTATTTCACCTTTTACACGCTTTTCTTTTTTCACGTGTACATTGCCAGAAGAACTAAAAAAATAAGTTGAAAGATAATTTTTGAAATTCTGTTTTTAAGTTGAAATTTTTAATCCTGGAAATTCTTGCCATATTCTCGTTGCCAAAGTCTTGCTACTAGTTTTAAAAATATAAAATATTTCTTAAAAGGCGAATATTACTAAAAGCCCAGATATCAGTTCCTCCTTGCAAAATAAGCAAATGTACGCCGCCTCGCGTATTTCTGTATCGAAATCTCGATGAAAAAGGTGTAGTAAAGCAAACGGGGCATATTTTGATTAAATCGACAGCTTTTGAAAAAGGCTCTACAGTTTTATACATTTAGTTGAACATCCGACATTTCATATGCGCCAACCTAATAGAAACGGAATCGAAAAGCTGCAAAAATGTTCGGTTTGCAACGACAAAAGCAGCAATCTGCCGGCGACAAAAAGAGAAATAGAGTTCGGCCGAAGTTCGTAGGGAAGTTGAAAGGGGTGAGAAATTTTGCCGGGTAGAAACCAGCTATTCGAGGAAGTTTCAGCTCGGCCGAAGCGGGTTCGGCTACGCTCATCGGCCCCCGCGCGAGTATTCCGCGCGCGGCGCGAGCAGAGGAGACCTTGGCCAAGGAAGCATTCGCCTTTCGACAATCGGCGAAACAATTTTCCCGCACCTTCGGCCGAAAGGCAAAGGAAACAGCTATTTCTCCGGTAGGGGGGAAATAGGGGGTGAAAGTTTCGGGCTTTGTGACGCGCGAATTCTTCCGCGCCCCTCCGCCGCCGCCGCCAGCCCCTGCGATTGCACGCGTGATTTAAAGGCGAGAAGTACCCGGTGAATCGAACAGGAATTCCTGGAGACCCCCGCCATTTTCTGCTGCTCGCCTTTGTTTCAATTTCAGCCGGTCGAATCGCGAGAACTTTTCACTGTTTCAAATCGAAAGTAACTGCGCGGCTTTCGACTGCATTTTACATGCATCGATTCTGCTTCTGGCGATCCGATAGAAATTACTGCCGTAACCCTTTGCTCTCGAGAGACGACTTCGAGGCACCACTGAAAATCGTTTCGTCGCGTTCCGAAATAATTATCGAACCATTAAAATTGTTTATATTTAATTTTTAATATAATTTTTTGATTTGTTTAATCAACGCCCATTAATTATAAATCATAGAAAATACAAATACTGTAGATCGGAAAAACTACTTTGAATTTAGGATTATCGCTTCGAGTGCAAAGGGTTGATTACGGACTTGCATCGCTTTCAAAATGAACGGCCAATATCTCTACCACGTTTTGCCGAATTAATAACGTTCGAAACATTATCGCGACACACATTTTTCAATGTTTATAAAGCGCGATCTATACGGTGCTTCATTATCGTTGACCGGTGCCGACGCCTTCGATAAACCACCCGTTTTTCCATTACACCCGTGTCTTATCGCTTCGTCAATTCGACAACGAGTTACAAATCAAATTGAAGAGAGCCGCGTGTCGAGCAAAAATCGCGCATCGATGAGAATAATAAAATACCAGCGTCGAATAAACTCTGTTTCATGGAGTAACTTTTACACGGGAAATACGAAGCATGCTTTTTTTTGTCGAAGAACATAAAATCCGGTGATGAAACGCGGTAATATACATGGACGAGAAAAAAAAGAAATAAAAAAAAACACGCAGGAGGAAAATTATAGTCCACGGTACGGAAAAATCGGAAAATTGTATGAGCGTGTTACAGGCTTGTATCGATGATTGTATTCGGATTTCGTTTTTTTGTTCTCCCGGATTCTCGATTACAGCCGGCCGTGCGCGCAGCGCGAATGTTAACGAAAGAATGATTCGATTGATCTTGCCGGTGAATGAAAAGCTGGTTCACCGAGGGCTCCCTCCCCCCCTCTCCGACCTTTTTCCCCCCGGCGCGCCGGGTTATTCGATTTCTCCGTGCAACAGATATACACCGGAGAGCGATCGGTCGCTCGGTCGGCGCTGCTCGCTGTTACGCAACGCGCTCGCGCGCGCGCGCGCTCAGAGCCCGGGATGTATGGAGCGGATTGCCGCTTCCCCGCCCGGCCGCCGATTCGGCAAACCAATAATTTCAGTTCCCGTAAATGTTTACGAACGGCGGATAGGTAAGCTGCATTAAATCGTGCCCCCGGCCTGATGCGGTAACCCGCGGAGTGTGACGTTGCATCCGGTGCCAGATAATTCGTTGTTGGTACGTTAAGCGGTTCGGGCCGCGCGGATTACGGGACGATGCCGTTGAACTTCGGGAACGCTTCCAGGCTCCTTCCGAGCACGAAAAGGCCTTGCGAAAGTATTCTCCTTCCCTACCTCTTCTAAATAATAAAAGCTCACTTTTCGCGTTAAAATTTGTCAAAATTCAAATTCGCTGACATGCATTGCTTTGCAACCACAACAAAAGTATCGATTTTTATAAATTGAAATAATCACTTCTGTAGACTAGAAATCGCTTGTATAAAAAATAGAAAATATAAATAATATAAAATCATAATAATATTAAAATAACACTAGTAAAATAAAAATGTACAAATTATAAGAAAAATTGCTTGTATCGACGACTCAATTTACAATTTAGATTAAACAGCGAGCAAGATTGTTTCGATTTTATCAGTAGATGATCTGTAGGAGATAGATCATAGATCTATCGTAGATCATAGATCGAAAGAGGTAATTTCGAGAGGAAATCTTTCGAGCGAGTATGTACTGGAGCGTTGGAAGGGCCGTAGATGCGATCGGCGGTTGCGAGGATTGATTGTGGGTTAAATAAAAACACGAGGACCGATCTTGGCAAAACGACGAACACGCTGGCCCGATGCGTCAGGTGTTAGAAGATTCATGGCCGGCCGTTCGTTCACAAATGACGTCGTTACATAAGTACACCCGTAACGGGCCCACGTCGCTGGATGAAAGACACCCTTTAGCTGCTGTGTAATCGGCGCGATCTTTGTACAAAGTCATGTTTGATTTTTTAACTTTAAAATGTAAACCGATTCGCGTTTTACGCTCTCTGGCGATCTTTGGGAATTTTTCTCTCGAAAACAACGAGGTATTATTCGAACAGGGTTTGCACATTTAATAAAGCGTAGTTTAAACAATATCCCGTATTTTTTTCAGTTTGAAGTACCTGTCGATTTTAAAGTTATTAATTATTTGTAGAACCCGTGGGAAAAGCCAGCTTTGCTCAATATAATATCATCCGAATTTTCAAAAATTATTACAACCGTATTGTCTGCTGTTTTAATCGAGGATTATCGGCAAAAAGCGCGGAGCATAATTGCCAAAAATCGTCCGCTTCAATTTAAATCGTTCGCCAATTTTTGTCGGACGATTATTTGGAAGGGTCCTCCGGAGGGGTTCGCTCGAATAATTCGGTCGCGAGGTGTTCACATTTCATAAAAACATTGTTACAACTTTTATGACACGCGCGGCACCGTCGAATAAATGTTTCCGCGCGAATCCACTCAATAGTATATTTGATCGGCCGGGTAATAAATGAAAATTTCCAGTGGCAATATTTCCTATTAAACGTTCCGTGAGGCCGGCCGCGCCGCTGAAATTGATTGAATCCCGTGAAATGAAATTATCGTGGTTAAACGTTTCTGTTCGCTCGCGTGTCGGCGTCATCGCGTACGCGGCCGGAAATCACGCGCGTGATTTCGTAAGAAAATTGCTCTTCTCTTTATAATCTTTGTCGTGTATTTTTGGGATTATTTAATGGGTGTTTTATTTAATGGCTTTTAAAATTAATGAACCAATAAATTTCGTTACATATTATATTTATGGAATAACAATTGGATGGAAAATTTGGCTGCTAGGAGAATCCTCGATGTTTTTCGCTGGCAGATCGAAGATCGAGTAAGGGATCAACACCCTCGGAAACTCCCCGACACGTGTTCCGACGGCGGTGGCCGGGGCTCGTCAGGATCGACAGCTATTTTGGCTATTTGCCTCGAACATTCTTAGACACTCCACCGACGTCGTTTAGTCGACGACTCCGCATATCACGAGCGGGTCTACCTTATTGGAGTCTTCGAATACCGGGGGGCAGATAATCCCCACGATCGGATCGTAATCAGAAACTATTTTTATACCAATTTGCTTTACAATTAACCAGGATCCGAGCTATTAAAATCACCGAATCTCCATAAAGATCGACTTTATCGTCGTTAAACTCTAGTTGGTATGCCGACAGTAAAATTATTCCACAGAGTATATCCTAATTGGTCAGCGTTTTTCGTTAATAACTCTTTAACGATGCCTAGGAGGAAATTATTCTGAAAGAGAAAGTTACTTGGAATAACCTCTGGAATCTCTCATTTAATTATTGCGAGAGATTTTTGGGACACTCTGTATATAGAACCTTCGGATCATCCTAATATCAATGATAAAAATCAAATCGACGCTCCGTCTGTTTCACAGAAAACGCACGAGTACTGAATGATTATCAGAGATCTTCTAAGTGCTCGGCGAGTCCGTTGCTACCTCACGAACCCGACGCTCGGTTTATTGTTTAACGACGACTCTTTGACGCTATCTCGATCTCCTCACCTTCGGTTAGAACGTAGAAGGGAGCAGCGCTCGACGGCCGGGGTCCATTGACTAAATTAATACAAGTCACGAGACTCGGTAGATAGTAAAAGTCAAGATCAGGGGGAGCGGCGGCGGGGAGAGGCGGGGAGAGGCGGAGTGGAAGTTGTCGGAAGGGAATTAATAAATGATGTCGGGGGAGAGATAGAGAGAGAGAGAGAGAGGAGTGGCCAGGCTCGCCGTTTCTTTTCACGGGAGGCATGATTCCTGGAGGGAGTTCGGGAGAGGGTGGCGAGTCTGAGAGGATCAAAGTTGGTCGGGATCCAATTCACGGTCCAAAAGCCTTCGCCCGGGACGACTTTTCAATCCGGGGGAAAATAGCAAAAACAAATTTATTTCCATGAAAATGTTTCCCCGTCGTCGATCCGTCGTTCGGGGACGCAGTAGCCGGCCGACGTCCTCCGCCCCGACGAAAAGCGGAGGGAAGCACGTTCGAGCGATCGACCTTTTTCGCCGCGACTAACGGAAGACCGATCGCCAACCCGTCCCTTTTCGCGGCGCTCTCTCTCTCTCTCTCTCTCTCTCTCTCTGACTCGGACTCGTTCGCCTAATTGCTCGACTCGCTAGCGTTAAAATAGATCAATCCGCGCGCCGTCGGGTTGCTCCCTGGTTGTAGGTTTCTCGGTGTCTGTACTCGGCAAACATCGGGCCCGAGAGCAAACATCCTTACTGCCGCGGCGTCGGCCACACGGAATCTTGGATCGCTTGGATCCGATTAGGAGACAACGATGCAATTTGTACCGGGCTAACAACCTGTCCCCGCTACACGCTACGGGACGCGAGCAGTCTTTTTCGTGGCCACGTTTTTCGTAAGTTCAAGGTTGGTTGATTGTTACCATTACCTGCGCCTGAATTTCGGTATCGTTTCTTTTATAAATATCAGCGAACTTTAATTAACACACAGAGCTACTTAAATTCAACAGTTTCGTTGATCAAAATTTCTCTTATCCATTTATTATAAACGCATAAAATCCGCGGTCTTCGACATCCTTTTCTACCGTAAAACACAAACGATTTAATTCACTTAAGCTACACACGTTTTCATCGCTGTACCCGATTCGAGGTAAATCGATTCAATTCCCTACGAAAGATTCTTAATTGCAGCAATTTTGAAACGCAGGACGCGCAAGCGGTCATTTTCACCGGTATGTTTGATATTAATTTCATCACGAGAATGTCGCTGTGATCGGGGCGGGGCATTGTAATAATCGGAAGTAATTGAAATTCGGGCAATATTACGCGATGAAGTGACCATTCGGTGTGATCCTAGTAGCGACATTATATCCCTCTGCATAATGCTACAAAGCAGATTTCATAATGAAATATCAGCGACATAAATGTCAGGTACGTTCCACGTATGTACTCCTTTCGACGCGGGTAAAAGGGATCTACCGGAGTCCAGGTTTCCCGTGAATAGGCGGCTTTCGTTCGCTACAATCGGCGCCGGTGCTCGCTTGCCGAGCGAAGAAAATATTTTTCCAGACTAATAAATATCTGATCGTCGTCCAATATCCCCCCCCCCCCCCCCCCCGCGCCCGGCACTGCTAGAATATCCAACGTAAGCCCCGAGACTTACAGAGAAATTCTCCTAACTCCATCTCCCTCCCCCGCCCCCTCCTCGGTTCTTCAACTTGGCTTTCATTGCTTCCACCGCTCTTGGCCTGGCAAACATCGTGTTACGCGAACGTGGATGTAATAACGGAACATTGCGTGAACAGGCCGATAAGGAAACATCATTTAGGTATCGTTCGGCGAACGTCGTCTCTTTTAACCCCTTTTGTGTTGCGGCGGTAACAGTGAAACGTTTACATGTAGTTTCGATTCTTAAAATTTTCTCTCGATTTTTCTTCTTGAATTTTTAGAATTTGATCTCGATTTTCTTTTTCTTCGATTTCTAGGATTTTTTTCTCGATTTTCTTCTTCGATTTGTAGAATTTGATTTCTGAAAAATCAGCGCATAGAACTGTTAAAAAATATTTGACAACGTTACCATCAACCTTGCAGTATGGTAGAAATATTTTTCCCATTCCGTGTTCCATAAATCAATTCGAGCAGATTTATATTTGCATAAAGGATCGGCACGAGTATCCCGGAACACGTCCAGCATATTCGAAAAAAAACTCGCGAAAGGGACGAGAAAGCAAAACAAGAAACGAAAGAGGAAGGGGGGAAGAACGTATAAAAGTCCGGCGTCGCCGTTGTCCTTGCCCTTTTCAGGTTTCCCCGTTTGATCTTGACACTCCGGACAGTTCGTGACAACCACGTTTATTCAGTTTCGAACTCGATTCGAAGTTCCGCGGCGGTCGGCGCATACCTACCTGTTCGCCGCTCGGCAAATAATATCCCGAGGAAAGGCATTACCCCGGGCATCAAGTTTGTCAGATTGTCAAAGAAAGTTCGGCCCCGGCGGGACACCCGGGGCAACCGTATCTACCGAGATCTATAAATAACTCTCATTTAGATTTATGAACGGCACACGCATGTCCGAACTTTCCGGGCGTCGACTTTTCCTCCTATAACGCGCCACGGACTTTAATCTGCCCGTGTTTTCGGGAAAGCATCCCGCGTACTCGCAATAATTCAAGCGATTTCAAAGTTGTCGTTATAATTTCGCGAGGGGAAAAATTTATTGCGATCTGTTATAGCGATGTTTTATCGCGGTTTGTCATTATTGTATAATGTGTCGTTATAATGTATAATTATAATATGTCATTATAATGTATAATTATAATATGTTATTATAATATATTATTATAATATGTTTTTATAATACGCGACTGTAATGACACACTCTTATATTATAATTTTTAATTTATATTATTTTATTACCTCTATGTAACACAAAAGGGTCTTACTATCCCGTTAATAAAGAATAATAATAATAATAATAATATGTTTTCGATGCGTCGTGCATTTAATTCTGTACTTAAATTCTTTTTACGAGGTGAACGACACAAAAAATGTTTTATACATATTTTAAACATTTGTCGAATTTTATGCATTCGTGCCAAAAACGAGCATTGAAAGTACACGAAAGCAAAAGCATAGTAAAAGTTCCTCCACTCCAAACGACTTAATAAATTAATTTGGACCGAGGTAGGCTAAGCGTTAATATATAAAAACCACTGGCAACTCAAAAGGTACGTTTAAAAACATGATCCTAATCGGTAGGACCACGTTCGAAAAACTGCTTACGGCAGCATTAAAGCCCAAGAACCCGTGAACGACGTCTGCGACGAGTTAAACGACTCGAGGTAGAGCGGCGGGCTTCCGTCATCGGGCCGAATTCCATCCGAGGGATTTTTCTCAATTTCATTCCGGCCGTATCTCCCCTCGTCGCCGAGGGATCGCGCGAGTTCCGCGAGATCCTCCCCGAAATGAGAACCTTGGTTCTCGCGCGCGTTGGTTCAGCCTTTGCGCCGCGAACGTATAAAACCTCGGCGAGAAACTTTCGCGGGCGTAATTTATGAAATTTGAAAGAATTCCTTGTGTTGCGGTTATTTTCGTGATAATCCGGCTTGGCTGCGAGTAATTTCTTGACCCGAATCAAAGAGCTGAAAAGCGCGCTCCGCGTCGGCTCCGCTCGGCTCTGCGCCGCGCCGCGCGCGCAAAAAAAAGGATAATAACTTATTCCGTTCGTTCCACTTGGCGGAGTGGCAAAATCCTGGCCGGGCGAGCATTTTTTCTGGCCGCCGTCGCCGGGGGTACACCTTTCAAGGAAAATTACGGGTGGCCCGCTTGGAAACGAGTAGCCCAGATGATTAAATCATACGCGGTCAGGCGATGCTGTTCTGCATTATCCTCGACGTTTTCCCGCGCGGAAATAGGGCTGACAAGGAGCGGCTCCGCCGGCGGCGGCGGCGGCGGCGAGGAAAGCCCCGAGAGGGTGCCGTCGCCCCCTCCCTCCCTCCCTCCGGGCTCGAAGGAAACGCGAGCTTCTCCACGCCGCGATGGAAAACGCGATGAGGAGGAGCCTTCTCCTCCGACCCCCTTTTTTTTCGCTAAAATATTCGCCAGGATTGAAGCGAGGCGGAGGCCTGTTGCGGAGCGAACCCCCGAGAGCCTCTTAACAAAGAATCGGCGAAACGGTATCGCTCGATGGCTCGACGAGATATTTCGCTCCTCCTCTCTCTCTCTCTCTCTCTCTGCTCCCTCTCTCTCCTCCCTTCCGTGGGTCTCGCCCGAGAATTGCAGAGCTTCTACGTGCTCGGTTCTCTCGTGGTTTTTGCGCGCGGATTGCTCGCAATTCAACGCCATCGGCTTTCCCACGAGTGACATCTTTATGCCGAAATTTTTGCCATTCCTTGCTCGCCGGCTGAATTAACCGGTTAGATGCTGCGACCACTTCGAAAGGTGTGCGTCGAAAATGCTTCGCAAAAAGTAAACGACGCAGCGATGATTAACGAAGCATGGCAATTTGTTTCCTTTCAATCAGCTGGCAAAAATTCTTTCGATCTTTATTATCGCCGTTATATATACTTTATAAATATTATATTGTATTATATTATTTCATATTAGTCATTAAAAAACGTAGGATATAGCAATTAGTTAATAATGGCAATAGCAGTGCACATTTTTCTTTCTCTTAAATTCTATAGCTACAGTTTTTTAAAAATCGATTTTATGGATGGGTTTAACCCTTCGTCATATGTCATAGGACGTTCTACATACTATACATATACTTCTTTTATCATAATAATTTAATATTTCTTTGCTTTATATTTTCTTTTCTTCATTTAACATTTCCTCTTATTTTGTCGCGGGTTCCGATTCGATGATCTCATTGATGCGAAATCGGCGCAATTACGAAAGCATCGATACGTCGGGCTAACGAGTAGCCAAATTCGCGAGTTTTAATTTCGCTCGTTATTTCGAGCCGAAAGGCACGACAGCCACAATATCTGCTCGTTCCGCTCCCTCCGTTCGCCCATATATTACGCGTCCTGTGTATCTAGAATCGAAAAGCAGGCTATAATGCACTCGTTCCGTACCGCACATTTACCGCGGTGCAAATCCTGTTTTCGTGCACGACTGTTTTATTTGCTCGCATTACTATAAAACTCGGCGGAATGATATCGACGGTGGTATCGAACGGAAAACATTTGCGTACGCGGCTAAACATAACTCAGGCACCATTCCCTTCACTTGTCATAATTACGATCGTGTTCCACTTGCTTCGCTAATCCGGAAAAATAGAAGTATTACGATCGACGGTCTCTTTGTTAGGCGAAACAGTTACCGGTGAAATGCCATGCTGCGTCATTCGGCGGGCTTTCATTAATATTCATACGCCATTACTCCGTACGAATCGCTGAATTGTACCAGCGGCTAAGCGAGTTCCAACTTACTTATCGTTCTTAGACATTTCCTATTGTTCCTTATTCTCATTTTACGTTTCTATAAATCTCACAATTTCGATTCCGCGTTGCAACTTTGAGATTATACGATAAGATCGCCGCGGGTTTGCTTCTCAGAGAATAGCCGAGAGAATTGCCTCGCTTGTTCATAACTCGATTCTTTGACTACGAATCCTGGCCACATTTCCTTCGCGCATTTCCCACTAACATAACGCCCGAGAAAAACGCCAATCGTCGCGAGCCACGGATCAATCGCAACTTCCCTCGTCAAGGAACCGCGGCTCTGCCCGCAAGAAGAAACAACTTCCATTAGCCCGAAATACCAATCTCCGAAAGAATCACACTCCCTCTTGCGAACGTCGCAGGTGACAATCATCGAAAGGGTAACGAGGTTATAGATCTCAATCCTCACGACCGAGTCCGCCGAGTCTGCCGAGGACGAGAGGGCCCAGGCGAGAGGAAACACAGGCATCCCCGGCGAAATTCCATCTAATTAATTTTCCCCGGCGATCCGGGCCAATTCGAGTGCGACGACGAACGGGCGTGGCTCCGCTCCATCGCCGACCGTTTTCCGGATTTCCGTCGTCGCCGGTGTCGGAGTGCTAGAGAGCCGCCGCCGCCGCCGCCGCCACCACCGGCGGAGGAGAGGAGTCGCGCGGATCCTGGCGGAGGGTTTCGGTGTTTGTGTATTCCGGACTAACCTGTGTACACACGCGCTGAATCCTCCTTCTTTCTCTTCCCACTCTCTCTCTCTCTCTCTCTCCCAACGAGCATTTAAATTCAATCTTAGCCGGCGTAAGTCTTTTCTCCGGCTATCGAGGCCCGAGTACATAGCCGAGCGGATCGGTAACGTCGTCTACGGAAAATCTTCTCTCTCCAGAGAAAGAGAGAAATAGAGAGAGAGAGGGAGAGAGAGAGAGTGAGAGTACCCTCCGGTGATGTATCCAGCAAGAAGTACGACTATCGCGGAAGGTGTCGGGCCGTGCCTCCGACGGAGCAAGAGGTCGAGTATGCAAATGAGGGAGCCGGGAAGGTGCATTGATATGCAGGTGAGGCGCCATCGACAGGCGTCGAGGCAGCCGGCTGAATGCTCGTTGCATTTCGCAAGAGAATGAGAACCATTAACGCGCTTCCTGCCTCCTTCTCTCTCACTCTCTCTCTCTCTCTCTCTCTCTCTCTCTTTCCTTCTCCGCCGACTCTCTATCGCTACTTCCCACTGTCTGGCTGTTTCGCGCGCACTCCGCTCTCCTTTGCCTTCGCCCCCCGCCGTCTCTATTCCTCTCGTTTCTATCGTCGCGCATTACCGCTACGTGTCGTGACACGCTTTGATTGACTAATAGCTGCATCTCCCCCCACGAATTACCCTCACTTTACCGGCCGCTTATCCTCGGTTCCTTTGAACCGTCCACGCCCGCGTTCCGCCGAATTCCTACGCCCTTTTGGCCCACCGACTTCCTCTCGTCGTCACGACGACTCCCGTTCGCCGACGGCTAATTCGGTTCGACTGGCTCCTTCGATCGAATAAAATCCTCGTCGAGGGTTGCAGACGACGCTTTACTACACGCTTCGGGATTTTTTTCCAAATGTTTCTTATGCAAATACTTCGAGATGACTTTATGGTTGATTTTATAAAAATCTGAATATGTTGAATTTTCGTATTAAATTTAGAACGATCCCACGGAGTCGTCGACGAAAGATCGAATTTCGATTTAGACAAGAATCAGCGTTGGCGGGCAGAGTTATTGATGGAAAGTGTTTCAGGGCGTCGAATTCTGGAACTTCGTGGATCGATTGACTCGTAGAAACTCGGAATTGATTCTGCTATTTAGAACGATGGGCACTGGTATGCTTTGATTGAATGCCTCGATGCGCCTAAATTGAATAAGACGAGACACGAACTATTCGGGGGTTGAAATTGCGCTTTACATCGTCGACTGTTTCTTGGACAAGTTGCAGGAGACGGATCTCGTTACTTCCCCTTATCATTTTTCAACAGTGGGATGCGAAAATAATCTTACAGAAAGCTAGTAGAATATTTAAAGGAATTATCTCACGATTCAAAATATCGCTGCCAGCATCTCCCGGCAATATAATGAGCTACCAGATACAGTATCCGCCATTACACGAAATTATCGCTCCGAGTATCCCGACCACCTCGCGTCTAAGGTAACAGCCATTAAAAACGATGAACCATAAACGCCTCCTAAGAGGATGCTCGCGGAGCATCCGATTACAAGTTCCCGCAACAGTAATCCCCGCGGTCGTAACTTTTATCTGCACTCGTTTCGTCGTGAATCCAGCCAGATTCGGTGCAAACATCGAGTGGACAGGAAACGTTCGGTTCCGATTTGCGCCCCGTTAATATCGGTCGGTTATTTTACGATCGGTTATAAATGAAGTGTACACGGAATTTCCTGCGATCGTTGTTCCGCCGCGAGTCCATCGAATTAAGACGCGACGCGCAGCTTGGCGAGTTTCGACGTTGGAAGTTCGCGAGCGGAACGGGGATGCCTCTTCGGAAGCGATCGAGCAACCGTGGAAAGAGAGAGAGAAGGAAAGGGGGAGAGGGAGGTGAAGAAGAAAGGACACGTAAGAACAGGCAACGGTCCTATTGGCCGGCCTCGCGATTTATCACGGCGGAAACGGGAAAACGAATCGCTCCCAGGAGCACCCGGCCAATAGGAGGCGACCCACGGTTCCGTCGACACTTACCGCAAAGCGTATTGGTAGCCGGGCAAAAACCGCGCGCAAAAACAATTTCGGCCGAATGCCAATCGCGGTCGATCCTCTCCGGCGGCAGCTTCGGAGAGGGCCCTCTTTCCCCGATACCTCGAAGTCCCTGAGCGAAACGCGACAGCCTCGATCGGCGAGCATCCGAGCCACGGAATCGCGGCACAGTCGACGGAATCATTCCATTTCAACTGGTTCCCGAAGATTGATACTTCGGCCTGCTCGCGAACCTATTATTTACACGGAACCGCTTGCTCTTTTCTACCTCGCAATAATACGGGCCCTCCGATTGCTAACCGATTTATTTCCACCGGCCACTTCGCCGCCCTCCTCCTTCTCCTCGATCATCGCATCTGCTGTTCTTTCTCCGTTCGCAGAATCCGCGAGATTTGCGTTCCCCGTGCGAAATTATATACTTTCTTCCGACCGCTTCGGGGATCGGTAAATGGAGATGAAGCGATGGAAACTATAGATTCGGGTTCTGATGTTAACGCTTAAGTGACCGCGTATTGTTTCCCAAAGACTTTAACCGTTCGAGTGGCGAGGAGCGATTTTGCGCTTCTTCCATTGTGAAAACCTAAATTAGCTCGCGTCGATCTCCGACGAAAAATCTCGGCCGACTAATGGGTCCGTGGGTTCCGGCATTACAACTTGACGCTCGGCAGTGGCGGCACGGTGTCAACAAGGCAACGCGCGGGGGGGAGAGGGGCACAATAGCGGGATTACAACTGAGAAGTGCTTTCGAAATCAACGGCGACGGTCGCCGGCGGCGCGCACCGAAAGCTCAATAGCCGGGACATAACTGGTTTTCCCCGGCGCGTCGGAGGCAGGCCAATCTACTCGAAAATAATTTCGTACCGATATTCCGGCGCGGCGCGCGGCGCGCGGCGCGCGGCGTCCGGGGTGGGGATCGATCGCAGAACTCCGTTCGTAATTTGAATACAAAGGTTCCCGAATCGGCGATACGATCGATGCAGTTCGTGCAGTTCCCGTTTCTAACGTTCCAATCGGGCAGCGCGCGTCCCGGCCGCACGGAATCCTGGCCGCATAGGTCGAGCGCTCTCTCTCTCTCTCTCTCTCTCTCTCTCTCTCTCTCTCGTACGCTGAAACCGTAATGACGTAAACTATTGGGTTCGGCTGGGGGATGGTAACAAGTCGGTCTTCGCGGCGGTGTTGTCCGAAGGCGTTGCTCGCTGATAGGAATATTAACCCTTCGCGGACCAAAGTATCCGAAATATTTTTCCAAACTTATAGCGTTTCCATTAAAGTAACCTGGCGCGTTTTGCAAATGTGCAAATAATCTGTAACGATAGAATTGATATTTACGGCTATTGCAATGGTTAACGGACTCTTAACAATTTTTTGTATGCAAGTGAGTTTGATAAGAATGATTTTGAAACGTGGCATGATAATTTTCAGCGACGCCTTAGAGACGCCATCCGACCGCAATGGGTTAGCCCTTTGTACTCGGTGGCATCCCGGACGTTGTCTTCCAGTACCGTCCCTTTGTCACGAAAACGTGTATCTAGGAATTGTCATGTTATACAGAGTGTCCGAGAAATGTCTCTCAATCGAGAAATGAAAAATTCCTCAGGTGATTTGAAGTAACTTTTTCCTTTGCAGAAATTGTCTCCGCGATTTTGTTCACGAGCCATTAAAGAAAAACACTGGCCAATAAAAAGCAAGCTCGACTAGCGCGAGTTCCGCTGATTGGTTCTTCAAATCACTATGAGACTTAAATTTGGGATCGTCGAGTTCTAAGATCAATCTTCTATGACGATGTTGCAGCTCGGCGTCGGTTCACGACAATTATGCATGCCTATTATGCCCGATGATGCGGCAGAAAAATTGATTAATTGCTCTTTGTTCGATCACCGAGTTCAAGCTTGACCCGTGCACTTCAAATACCAAACGGCTGAAAGTTTTCTTATTAGGGACACTGTGGAGCCGACGTACAAGTGTATGCAATTAAGATTACCATTACCTTTCTTGAACACAATCATCGACTATTGTACGCGGTTTGCTTGCACGAGAAATCGAATGCATAGTTTCCCCTTTCTCTGCGCAGCGATTTCAAATGAAATATGCTAAAAAATTAGCCTCTTGTAGGATTTATAATTTGCGTGCAAAGGGTTAATAGTTTATGGTACATTCCAGTGAAAGATTTTATATTTGTCACACCCGGTACAGCGATTACCGTTGTTGAACGAAGGATGAATTTCGAGAAAAGGTCGCGCAACTGAAAAGTACCCCCACCGTGGACGCGACATGTAATAGCTGTCACGTCGAGTGCGATAGCAATTAAACAGAGAGCCGCGCGGCATAAATACACGGCTGATTAAGCGGTTAACGCCTGAATCGGCTCGTTAATTTGACATTCGTCGAACGTAGGATCCGCGCGACTTCATTTCGTTGTCGCGATGTTTGTTATTACTGTCCCCGACCGTCCCTGGACCCGGCCGCGTCCACGGCTTCATTTGCGACCGACGATAATCGAAATATTGGTCGGCCCGCGTCGAAAAATTCCATCGGCTCGCATGTTTTCCAAGGCGGAAATCATTGTTCTTTGTCCAGCTTAACGAATCGCTTGTCCCGTGATCGAGCGGCCCTCTTTCACGGTCGTCGGCGTTCGTTTATTTTCGTTGTCTTCGCAGATTCACCGACATTCGCATAATATTCGCGGGCTCGTTTTCACAAGTTGCTCGTCGATTCTAGCGCCGGTCATCGAGCAGCCAATTAATTTGGCAAACTGCGAAAATCAACCGATAATCAGCCGCAAAAATGACCGCGAACGTGAAATAATTTTGTTAACGAAACCGGATGGTTAAAATTCATCGACGGTATTTTAACTCGTAATTTATCCTAACGAAACTCCGTCTCTTCGAATAAGTATATATAACTAATCCCTTGCAGTACTTTTATCTTCGCAGTTACAACAATTAAATCAATTTAGTATAATTTCTTGGAGGAGAAATAAAATTAATATTTATAGTGCGCTTACAATTACTTCGGCGCTCAAATATTAGTGGCAGAAAGACAGAATTTTATTTCGACTTAACAAGACGAAATAATATCCTTAACAGGTTATTGTTCGAAATCATAATCACGAGTCGAAGTGCGGCAAGGGGTTAATATACACAAATGTATACAGTAAATATATATTATTTCTATCATTTCATATTTCACTCGGAAAATCTGTCCTCGTGTCCGGAATTAGTGACGAAGGTCCAGCGATGAAAGAGACGCGAGTCGAGAGCTGGAAACAAATAAAAACGTAGACGACAGAATTAATTTCCGGAAGAGTAACGAGATAGCGGATAAACTTGATCTGGATCGGATCCCGACATTCAGAAAACGCGAGATCGACGTGAGATATATTGGCGCGGAGCCGCGGGTTTACAGAGGAACGAGCACGGCGAACAGGGGGGATGGAAACGCGAAAACGTCGGATCTGCCAATAACCCCCCGTAGACTGTCTCGTTTCATTCGCGCGTCATCTATAAATTGGGAAACAAAAGCGATCCCGTAGTCTCTGAGTCGTTCGGGACCGGTGTTTGAACATCAAACAGCCGGCGTTGTCATTTAGCAGCGAACAACAGCGGTTTCGAATGCCATCAGCGATGGATGTTTGTAAACAGGCAGCGAGCTTTTTGGGGACCTTTGACCCCGGCGCGACGCCCAAATGATTTTGGTAAATTAGCCGGCGTACAAACGATCCCCTTGAGATAGCTATTCCGGAGCCCCGTTTCGTGCGCGATGCACATGAGAACGGCGCGCCATAATTGTGGGATGGTTTAGCGCCGTGCATTATTCATTTATTCAGTAAACACACTTGCGGTCACGGCCTGTTTGAATAATTACAAGTGCGCATTGAGAACGAGGATACGTACTTTCTTTGTTCCAATTTAAACGCGTACATTGTACGCGTACTGTATTGCTCTTATAAACTGTATGGAAATGTTCTACGTACTTAATAATTTCGAGTATAAAATAATATATAGATTTCTTAAAGAAATCTATAGAAATTAGTGTCTCCAATTGTATCTACAAAATTTTAATTATTTAAATTAAAATTAGAATTTGCCTTTAAACACATGAGCATGGATTTTTCCTTTCACAAAAATGTGCAAATATAATATAAGAATAAAAGTAAAATAATTATATTAATAGTATAAATATAATACGAATATTTGTTTTATTACAATCAGTTTGCTAGCTAATTGCTGGACCAGCTTATAGCTCCGCATCAGACATTCGTCCTCAATCGATTGTCCTAATATTAATGTTCACTTGACCTCTAATTTCGGCGTCGGCATAGATTAAGTAATAATTGTAGCCGCCCAAGAGCGAAGATCTTCGAACGGATCCGATCGTACTTTTCCCACGTTCGCAGACCGGTCCGCCGTCCTCTTTGCGAGTGTCTGTTGAGCCGCGACGCGAGACGGCTATTTAGAATTCGTGCAAACAAGCGCGAAGACGCGAACGCTGTCATCGCGTTATTAGTTTCTGTCAGTTCGAGCTAACAAAACATTCGACGGAGGAGCGGCGGAACGGTACAGTCTCACCGCGAATAACAGGGGGATAACAGTTGCGCAGCGTCGGGGATCGTGACGCCCGAGAATAAGAGGCGGCGTCGCGTCGTCTCCGGGAAGATAGAGAAAGTATAGTTTTCGTCGGGAGGGGAGCCAGGTTGTTTGACATGCCAGATTTAAGGCACCCGGGAGCGACACCCTCGGAATAATAAGATATCCGTGGAATCGAGCCGCGCGAGTGCCGTGTGTACTCTCTATGGAATCGCGCGACGACGGGGCCGATATCCATTGAACAAAAAACGAAGAAGAAGGAAACACTCCTAAACGCGACATGTTTCGCACGATTTTCATTTCGATCTCGCCGCGGCGAATCGCGGCGACGCTCGCTAACCGAATTCATGATATCGGCTGACGATCCAGCAAATCACGATGAAACGATAAGGATGATCGAGGAGTGTGTAGTGTAGTCCCCCCGGGCGGGGGTGTTTCGTGGTCGTCGGCATTGATGGAAAATTGATGGGAAAATAATAACGTCGTCAGCTCGCGGCAAATTGAAGGTAGAACGATGTAGTGCGGTTTTTGTAATGCGCATGATAAATCAGGGGCGCCTGCTTGCAAAAACTGCGCGCTCGGTGTGTAGAACGTCTCCCCCCCTCCGCCCGCAGTAAGCGAAAGAGGGCGGATTGGAAATCATTTAATGGTGTTATTAGGAACGCTGTCGGGTATTTCGCGTGGAACGCGGGGCTGTTCCGCCCGAAAAAAAGCGCAGCTGCGGGCCGCAAGAAAATCGTACACTGGTTTTCCGGCCTCCGTCCGGGTAGAAACCCGTTGACTTTTTTTTTTCGATTTCGCGGTTCCCGTCGCAGCGGTACGCGACAAACGAACGCTCGAAACCACCTCGTTAACTTATGATTCCGTAATAGATTAATGAGGTCGCCGGAAACAAGAACTAAGTTGCAATCGCCGATTAAAAATCGTAATTCGAGCCGCGCGCGGCGTGCGTGACTGGGCGCGGTTAATCTTCCCGGGCCATCGTCGATCGGAGGCGTCCAAGAAACGCGCGCTACCCTCGCGGATTAACCGGAGTTACGTTTTAATAATCCGAGGGAAGAACGAAATCGCGAATAGAACGCGCCTCGATTGCAGACACGGAATCGTCGCCGATATTTCGTACGTTTATTCACGACAGCGACTCCATTTCCTGCTGTTCCGAGAAAATTAAATTCCATTGTCTTTCGCAATTAATTAAAAATTTTAATTTGAAAAATTAAATATCACTTTAAATATATGTATTTCGTTTCAATCCAATTTCCTTTATAAGAAATAACAACCTGCACGAGTGTTTCTCTTGACGTGTTTTTTTAACTGCGTTCTGTAGATGTTTTTGTTGAAACGAAACTCTCCCGTTTCATTCTGGGAAAAATAAATTTATTATGTTTTCTGTATTGTTTTATGCTGCCGTAATAATTCTGTGCCGTGCACAGGATATTCTGTTGTCGTAACACCATTTTTATGATATCAAAATTGAACTCGACACCGCGCTGTGCAATTTCTTACGCCGGCCAATTTTTTAACAAGGCACCGACATTTTTTTAGATAATAAATATCAGCCAGATATAAATAAATAGCGTAGACTGAATAAATCACGGACGATGCGATGTCTCATTTTTAGGAAAATATGGAGTCGCCTCGATGTCAAAGTAAACGGTCCATTTCTCGCAACCGTTTCAGAGATACGAAGCGCGAACGAACGTACGCGACGGTTGAATGAAAAATCCTCTCGGTATATTAAGAAATTGATTAGACGCGACGCAGTACCAACGCGTGTTTACTATCGAGGCGCCGCTGTATTTCGCCGCGCGGATCCTTGGCAAAAATCCGTGGCCGGCGCGAAGCGGAAAGGTCAAGTGTCCAATGTATTTCTCCGGGGAATCGCGGGCAAGGTTGCGGTTGTAAAATTCAATAAAGCATTGCCGGGTCTCTCGTTTCACGAGATCTCCGCCTCCGTTCTCCTCTCCTCTCTCTCTCTCTCTCTCTTTTTCTCCGTTTCTTTCCCTCCCCTTTCTTTCGGCCGTTCGTAACGAGTGACCGAGTTTCCGAGTGTCTCGATTGAACCGGTGTCGTTCGGTTTTGTGGCGCGCTCGCAGCTTTTTTCCTGTAATTCATCTGGGAGAAATAGGGTGCACGGAAGTCTGCGGATCGCGTCGTTTACATGATTAACGAGGGGACGGATTCTCTCCTCGCGAGAGCCAGCACGGTTTCCAACTCGCGACGACAATGTACGAAGAATTTTGGGGACTTTCTGCGATCCCGAATCTATACTGACGCGAATAATTATTGACTCAAAGTAGCACGATATTTAATACCTTGATGCAATTTATCTTTGACTAGTTTTAAAAATTTATTCTCATTGCTATATATTCGATCAAACTTATAAATTTTACCTATGACAAATTGGAACTTCCTAGCTTCGCTTCAATTAATTAAACAGCTTTGACTTTATTGAAATTTTAGTTGAATTTAACTCGTATATTTCTATATTAGAAATAATAGAAAATAGAAACGTACAGTTACTATTATATAGTTATATATTATAATATATATAGTTGTGGATCTACAGATCTTAAAAATAATATACGACTGATTTCCTCTACTATTTTAAATAAAAAACGAAACACCTTACACATTGGAATCCGAAAAGAAAACGAAAGCAAGGAAAATGATTTCCACTCGTTTCTAGTAAAAAAAAAAGAAGGATAGCGCCGCTATTTATTCGTGGTCTCTTTTGCGACTGAAACATCGGTGTTCCGTGCAGCTTGTGCAGAGGACTGGTTGAATCGGTGCGCAGCCACGCGGTAAATTCATTAATAAACGGCGCGGAATTCCGCGGCCGCGCTAATGCGGCGATCCGGGAATGAAATTCGAAAAAGGGAAAGCTGTTTCCCGGCTCGATACAGTCTGCTCAGCCGACGGTATAATTAGTCGGCTAGCTTCCGCGAGCGGGCTCTCTCGGCTAGAGGACGGCGACTAATTAAAGCCGATTCAGTAAATTACGTTGTTCGATAACCCGGACGCTCGTCACCTTATCTCCGACGAGTTCAAGAAGTTCCCTCCCCGTCCCGGCACCCGCGCGTCTTCCTCGAGCGTGGCAGCAGTTTCCCGGACGCGTCTTTGATCCTCGCCACTCGATAAGCTAACGCTGTTGCCGCCTAACAAATGCTCCCCCGATCCGAGACGTTTCGAAATCGTGGCTGTCTCCTCTCATCCTCTTGTTTTCGAGGAGCGCTCTTTTAGAGACGTCACGGGCGAAAATTGCTCGGGAAAATCGATTCCCAAGCTGATTTTCGAGCCCCTTTAGCCGATTCCGGTGGCTGAGGAATAAAGTTAGAAGTGTTAGGGTACCTAACCCAAATGTTCAGGGAAGGTGTTTAACCCTCTGCACGATGATTCGTGTCAAGCTGCGTTGCTTAGCATTTATTTATCCTTAATATTTTCCTTGATAAAGCAGGCAATTTTTGTTTCCTTTATTATCTTTATGCACTTTCGTTTCTAGACTCTGATAACAGAAGAATCTATTTTTATTTCGATATAGTGGAAATTAATAATGTCAATTATTATTAGATCCTGCAAGAAATCTGTATCACGAGTCTGACTCGTCGTTATAGTGCAAGGGGTTAAAGTTGTATATAGGATATGAGACAGTTGATCACCAAATCTTATAGATACATTTTAAAACAGCAGCCATGTGCACGTGGAATGCATGAAAACGTTGGTATCGATGTAACAAATGATGTAACAATTAGATGCCGGCTCCTCGTCGATCGTTGCAAATTAACGTTTACATTCGCGTTAATCGTTCAGCAGAATGGACGATTATGTTCGTTTTAATGGTTAGTCGGTCGCAGTCGACGATTACGTCTGTTTTAATCCGGTAACCGTAATTAATGGTTGAAATATTACAGGTAATCGTTAATCGCGTATCACGATCAAATTCCTTTAAATTCTTCCACCCACACCCAATATCGAATGCAATAATGTAATGCGATAACAAGGATATATCTTGATTTCCAGATCCATTAAAAAGATCAACGTTTATCAATTGTCTAATATAGTTTAACTATCGATCTTGCGAGTTTCTTGTCGCGTCGTCGTATTTAATTATCCCGCAATAATTTGCCGAGCGGAGAAGTAATTGCAGGACGGAGCAATTCAATTTGCGCGCGTCGATTACTCAATAGAAATGATTCCCGACGGTCCGGACGCAAATTAAAAATATTATTCGGTCCGTTCGATTATTTCGCTGAAATGAAATGTATCGTAAGCTAAATTAGAATTCGTGCGGGCGTATCAATCAAATAGAAACGGGAGGCAAAAAACAAAAAATAATAGCGCCGGATTGACAGATCGCGTAGCTCCGGCGTGAACAAAAAAACAAAAAAAAAAAAAACAGAAAAAAGAGGAATGAAATACAGATGTAAGTATCGACATAAAAAATTGTTCCGCGTCGGAGCGGTGTCGCGTCGGGGATGCCATTTCGAGCGTGCGAAAGTTTTCCGGTGTCACGGGTTTCAATTAAAACGTCGCCGAAACGGAAAAATGTTGATATCTCGTCATTCCGTTCAATGGCAATTACGCGGCCGGCGAGGCCTGGCGCACGTGCGCGCACACACACACACACACAGATAGAGAGACAGACACGCGGCAGCTCGCGGACATACGGGACGAAATAGAATTTTCCGGCCCTCGACCGAGCAGAAAATTATATTTTTCCAAATCCAGCCGCGCGTTCGCTCGCTCGGCACGATGTACTAAAAATTACAATTTAATCGCGGAACAGCTGCTGTCGCGTCGATTCCGAGTCCACGCCGCTTTCGCGATATTTCGTTTCCTATGGGGGAGGAGCGACGACCCCTTGACCCTTGCGGCGTTCGCTTTAAAATGATCACGGACGAGTGGATCTTCGATCCGTTATCCTTTCGCGTTATCCTTTCGATAATCGTCCAAAACTAAATTACCATTTTTTCTGAATTATTTCCATTATTACCATTTTTCTAAATTACCATTTTTCACTGAACGTGTCAATCGTTTACTTTAATAATTAATAAAACAATTGAGTGAAGCACGAAACATTCAGGAAAGCCACTGTAGTGACGTGCCTAAGAGGTTAAACGTACTCGAAATCGTCTGTTGAACTTGAAAGAAAATTGATGCTACGTTTTCGACTAGTTTTCATTAAATTCTCCCCCGATGAATATTCAACGTCTAGAGTTCCCTTTATCGTGGTATCCGATGCTCTCGAACGAGAAACATCTAACGCGTCGCGAAACAAGGCCTTCAACGAGATATGAAAGCAAAAAGAAAGTCGAACCTGAGAACCATTTCCCTTACAGCGTTTAATTTACGATACGCGGTGTCTGCGCGTTTCCAGCGCAGAAGGAAAATATAATGAACATCCTTTGGCTCCATAATTTCCATTTACGCGGCAGAGTTGTTAATTACTCGGCGAGGAAGGGGGATGAATGCTCTCGCAGCCCGTAAAAAGGAGTCGTAAACGCAAGAATTTCTTTCCCGACTTGCGAATGAACGGGCTGACATGTTCGAGCGCGGCGATGTTCCCGTATTTCGTTGATCAAAATGGCCGTGTTAACGCGTCCCCTGGAATCCGGAATATGAGGAACAACGCGCAATAATGGTAAATCAGCTCCTTAAGCACAACTAACACGATTTCTTTCGCAGCTATGTTGTTCGCGACTAATAAATTCCTATGTCGCCCAGGGAAATTTAGGTTAATCGTTCGACAAGTGTCGCGTACGATGACTGTTCAATTATCAATTTCTGATAACTGTTATAAGCCACGCTTGGTTCAAGACAGTGATATTAAATAAATAAAGGTTCGTTTAAACAGCGATGGAATATTCGGCGCGCAATCCAAGAGGCAGGGCGCGCGTTTAACCGTTTGCAGTCGGAGCCATTTCACCTGGAAATCCAAAATATTTCTTCAGACTTGCAGTGTTTCATTTGATACAACTTGGTGCATTTTATACGTTATGGAATTGAATTTTGCGACTCGCGCAACAGTTAACAGGTGTTGACAATTTCTTGAATATATTATAAGCAAATACGATAAAAATGATTTTGAAACGTGGCACGATCATTTTTAGTTTAGACACTCGACCGCAAAGGGTTCAAGCGAAGATAAAGTATCGAGCGTGGTTCAAGATTGACCGTTCTACCGGAAGTGGTCAATGTCCGAAGCAGCGCGCGACGGCGAACGGTGTGTCGCGGGCTCTCGGAAAAAATGCGAGACGGGAAAGAAGAGGAGGTGGGTCGTGGAAAAAAGACGGAACGAATCCAGTTCTCGGCGGCAACGCGATTCGTAATTGCGTCGCGTTTCTCTGCTTTCTCCTTTTCCTGCGCGCGGCGGCCGCAGCCGGCTCGAAAAAAGAAACCGACGGGGAACCTGGGCCGCGGCGGCGGCGGCGCATGCCTGACCTTTCGTACGCGTCCGTGTACGCGCGGCTAGATAATTTGTAACGCGGTTTTGCCGGTCGGACACGGCAAAAACCAACCCTCCCCCCACCTCCTCCCCTCCTCGGGAGCAAGAGAGGCGGAGCGGAAGGGGACGACGGGCCGCGAGCCTGGTCATCTTTTTCTTCCGTTTGACCGGCTCCGCACGTACGGAAAGCTGCGGCAGGTTGCTTCCACGACGCGGTGGTACGCCTTCCCTCGTCCATTTTAATCTAGCGCGCGCGCCGCGACGTGTTTATCGCTGCCTCACAGGCGACCCTGCCTTCCGCGTCGATGTACCTCCGTGCCCCGCCAAATTATAGGACACCCCTAAAGTTACAGGCTCGGCAACCCTTTGACGGCGAGCGCCGTATTACGGTCGGACGCGGTGCACGAGACCGAGCTGCTTCCGTTTTCGGATGCGTCGCGACGCATCGCCCACTTTTTTACCCCTCCTCGTGATTAGGCGTCTTTGCCGGTGTCGCAGGAGACGCTTCTTTCCTTGCAATTTAAAAGTTATATTTCGGCCCCTTTGGTTTCATCAAAAATTGTGGAGTGTCACGCAGGACGAATGCATAGTTTTAGCGCTCGGTTGGGTTAATTAACAATTATTTATTAAATAGCGCGAATAATAATAAAACAGCGAATAAGTAAAAGATTAATTAACAATGTTAACCTTTTCGGCACGACGCGTCACTATGGTGAATTTCGTGAATGTTTCGTGCTCTACTCAATTGTTTTATTGATTATTAAAGTAAACGACTAAAGTGAAAGTGTGTATGTATTGTATAATGCACTAAGAAAAGAATATATGCAATTAATACTATATACAACTGTACCAAAAAATATCATATATTCAGAAAAATGGTAATTTTCGATATATCGTCGTTCGGCACCAAAAGGGTTAAACTTTCCACGAATCGGAGGGACATGGAATTATCAAGAGTGGTAATGAACCAAGCAAACCTTCGCTTGCCGGACCGAATAAGAACCGGACGGCGAGCGCCTCTATTATCATAGACGTCGGCCTATTCGGCGAACCATCCGGCCAGTGAAAATGTATCGAAGTCGTAGCATAGAGTCGTGGCCGGCTCGCAGCATGGAGCAAAGGGGTCAGAGCTCTCCGGACGCGCTAAGAGGTTCCCCCATAAATTTGTAATCTTGATTCCCGGCTGGCGTTCTCTCGGGCCCGCGATCTCCTCCAGTCGTTCTCCTGCGGAGAGGAAGCCGCAATCCTCCGGAGTCTGCGCGCGCGCTAGAGAGAGAGAGAGAGAGCGTTTCCAGGACTCCGGGGCGCGTGTATCGCCGGACGACTGGTCGGTGTGCCCTCAGGAATTTCGACCCGGCGATTTATGCCTAAGGAGCCAGGGCCCTTTTGTGCGCTGCCGCTCCGGGCATTGCGCGCATAATTTCAATATCGTCTTCGCGGTCAGCGGCGCGCTAGCCCGGGCCGAAACGTGTCGAGTCACGGAGAGCCGAACCCCGGCCGATTTCACTTGACCACAACACCGGCCACGGGTTCATTTTTCGCCGGGTGATTCCCCTCGTGGGTTCAGGGAACGCGCCAGTTCCACGACCTTTTGTTTGCACCGTTCCTGCCCGCCGTGAGCTTAGAATACTCGATTATTGCTCCCTACCGTTCCCGAGCGGATCCCGTTAGAATGCTCGTTGCGAGCCTCTCCGTAGAATCGATCTACGGGGATGCTTGTAAAATGGTCCTTCGCGTTAATTGGCCTCGTAAATCTCGGTACGCTCGCTCCGGCGCAATGGCTGCTCGATCTCGAATTATTAGGTGGTGCGCTGCATAGCCGGAATAGCTCGAGTACTTCGGAGAAACAGAAGCTATCTTCCAGATAGAACTTGGTTTATTCTTCCAACTCGCTGCGGGGAATTCTCGACAATTGTTTCCCGGCTTGGAAAACAAAAATTGACGGTTCCCGGAGAGAAGCGATTCAGAGTGTAAGGAACTTAAAAATACAATTATTTCATGCATTAATAGGCTCGATTTTACGAGTATAAATTGCAATAAATTATGTAATATTGCAATATAAATTAAAAATTATAGCACTGTATAGGTCAAAATAGACGCGGTTAGATTTCAAATTAAAATAATAGTAAAATTCGAGTGCCATCATTTCGATTATATGTTATCTTAAACAATTCCATATCCATAAATCACAGCCAATCGTTTAAGAAAATTGCAACAGAATAGCTTGGACCGCGCGTGCTAATATGAATATAAATTCGACCTCATCTCGATGATCGCTGAATTCGACAGCAATTTTTCGCAGAGGCCGCGCCAACTTTTTCTCATCATTTGTTAGCCGACTTTTGATCGATCGTAATTCCGCGGCGATTTGCAAAAAAACTTTCGACTTCCGACCAATATGATGACCGCGTATGATCTCCAGCTCGCCGGGCTATCAAGAGCGTTTTCCGAGGCAGCCGTGTGGCGGGGTCGGCGAACGCAAACAGAGATCCGCGCGCTCGGCTCGAATCCAAATCGTATAACAATTCGCAAAGTAAACTGGGTACGCCGCGCGGGAGCCGGGAGCCGGGAGCCGGGATCGGGTCGGTACAGGTAACGCAATATCGTGCCTGAAAGTGTTTCGACGAAACAGCCAGTCTGTTTTCCTTGCCGAGGCCTGTAAACTCGCAAAAGCCACAGGACAATTACGAACGCGGGGCGAAAGCGTCCGCTCGGTTCCGCCTCGACCGTCGAATTACGGAATTCCAATTCGCCGTTAGCGAAATTTGCCGAGCCTCGATTTCTCGGCCGATTTTTCTCTACCGATATGCGGCAGCGCAAAATGCATTCCTCGATGGAAATATTCGCACTATGTATAAAAATATTCAGATTGTTGTAGATGAACTTAATTCTCGCACGTTATTTACTAAAAATTAAAATTCGAGAAAAAGTTTCGTCCATCGATGGAAAGATTGCTCGCTGTGAAATGAAATTAAAAATGATGTTATACCTTAATTTATACGTTCACTTAAAATTTAGAAATCTGTACACGCCGTAAATTTGTACGACATGTCGAGTAAATTGGAAAAAAAAGTGAAACTGTATCTGATTACGAGGAAACACTGATCGCGTCGCGTAAATTACGTCTACGTTAAAGAACCGGCCTCGGTTTCCTCAAAATCCGTGTAACCCGAACACAGTCGCGCGCACACAGTCGAAGAGACAGTTTCAAAGTTGGCCGGTAACGGCAGTTTAGCATTCGCATTACCATTCGGCGAAGACGCCTATGAACATCTGTCGGTCGTTTTCGTCGGATGGAACAATGATGGCCCTCCGGCAGCGATTCTCTTTCTCGGCTGACCTAATGCCAGAGAAAATTGTTGGGCTCTCCGCCGCGGCTGAAACGCCCGACGTTCCGTCTAGTTGTTGCAACTTGTATCCTGCACCTAGAGGCCCCCTGACACCTATTGTGACGGTAACGGATGATGGATGGGTGGCAGTAATTTCGTTAAACCAGCCTGACGGGCGCTGCCCGTCGGACGTTCGTATTGTGACGACGGCACACCCGCATTCGACTGCTTTTTTTTTGTTCGCCTTTAAAACGTCGAAACGCGGCAAGTTATTTCTCTTTGTGGATCCCCCTATACAGAGAATTCGTGATCGTGTTTCTGTAGAGCTAGCTCGACGTTCGGTTCTTCGAGCGATTCTGTAACAGATGGCCGGCGAACATTTCAGCGAGCCTTTTGTAGGATTTTCCGCGGCGCCGCAAACCGTGGCAGAAGTCATTCCGCGGAACGGGACCGCCTCGTTTCTGCGATATTCCATTTTCCGGGCCCTTAATCGAGACGCGGAACAAGTCGATGCTCGTGATTACCCGAATGATTACGTTGCCCGAAGGGAATGGCCGGGTACGAGTTTCTCGACGGTTTCACTCGGTGATGACTCTCCCGTTAATATTCCGACACTCTTGAAATCGCAATTACTTTTATAAAGCTGGACCAAATGATATGACGATAGAGGGACTACTATACTAAACTTTAGTAGTTCAACTACTTTGTTACAATTTTACTATTTATGTATCTATTTACTACTTCTTGATTCTATTTTCTTCTTTTTTTTATGTTAACTATTCTTACACTTATTTATTTATTTTGCCTAATTTGTATATTATTTATTGCTGATATTTACTTATTAATTTATTTATTTTGTTAGTAATCAGCCGCGGGTATTCCATGTAAACCCGTGGGAACGTTTTTTGATTAAATAAATCTATTACTCGGAATAAAAGTAAAAATTAAAGAACAAATACATTCTAGTAGTAATTGATCCCTTTATCATTTCAAAAAAATCCAAGTTATCTAGTCCAGTTCTGAGATAATTGCTGCGTTTTAAAAGTTGTCCGAATATTAATGGAAATCACTGTATATACGAATCCGGTCGAACGCGGTCAGCGAGTTTCGCTGAAACGGAATTCACGGTACGATTTCCGTGACGGCGGCGGCAACTAATTTTCGACGGGGCCACGTTCGAACATCGCGTATTCTTTCGAGGGAAGTTTACGCGGCGACGATCGACAAAATTTCAGCCGGGAAACGCGCCGCGCGCAATTCTACGGTAATACAAATCACCGGAGTTATCGTTACACGGCCCCCGAGACTAATGGGCACCCAACGCGATTCTAATGTAACGGCGGGGCTGCCTCGTTGTTTTCGGTGTTGCCCTCGAACCCCGGAAACGTCTATTTTTCAGCGGGAATGCGCGCGTTTCGGCTCCGAGCGTCACGTCGACTCTCCCTCTCTCTCTCTCTCTTTTTTTCTTTCTAACTCTTTCTCGCTCTCTCGCTATCTGGCTGTTCGCAGTTGACTGGAATCCAAAACCGGAACCAATTAAAACAGTTCTCCCGCGTCACGCGAAGTTTCACTGTTTCACCGGCGTCGAAACGATGTCCAACCGCGCCCGGGATCTCTCCCCCTCTATTTGCATACCGCTCGCCGGCGCGAGAATATTTTCTGCTATTTCTACACCGCGCGCGATAATCCGCGAACAATTACACCAGTTTACGTTTGTTGTCCGCGCGATAAGCCCCCGCCCCCGCCCCCGCCCCCTCCCGAGTAAATAGACTTGATACCGACCGGAATAAGTTTCTGATTTCCCGCCGGCTCGCCTCGCGATTTCCGGACATTTTATTTATCTCGCACCGCCCGTCGCCGAAATATATTTTGCGTAGAAACGTTGCATTAATTATACCTGCAAATATTTGTATATTTAATTATACAATACTATACTATGCATATTACTGCTTATTATTCTATAACATTTTGTTATATTATTCTATATCATTGAACATAATTCTATACTATTGTACTATATTATTGTATATTCTACTTTTGGAAAAATAGGTCTGCAAACCTGGATTAATTAGTTTCACAGAGCTGAAAAATCTGCCGCGCAAAAATTTATACCACTTGTGTTTAGCCGAAACCAGCGGTGAAAAAAACACACGGCGCTTTCCCCTCTGCTTCTATTTCTTGAAACCGTGTAAAACTGTAAAATTGTACAGTTTTTTATCGCCGTAGATTTAATATGGCGCACGGGCGTCGGAGAGTAAAGTCATGCTTAATTTGATGAGTATATTCTCGCTGCACTTTTAAAATGAATTTTCCCTTGACGGTTAATGGCGAGAAGACGGCGCGAAAAGAAACCCGGCAAAAGCGTGACGAAAGTAGAATAAATATAAGCGTTCAGCTCTTCGCAATCCTATCTTTTTTAATTGCTCCAATTACGCTGTTCTTAAAATTTCATTACCGCGGCGAGGAGGCGAGGAAAAACGTTTGCGCAAGCATTTCGCCGAGAGAGGGAGAGGGAGAGAGCAAGACAAACGCGCGATTGTAAAACTGTCTGTAGTAATTGTAAAACGGAACGAGCGCTGAAACGGTTCGTTCCTGTAGCAAAAATACTTACCAAGGTCCAATAAATGCTGTTAGAATCCAGGGTGCAGGTCATTTGTCACGTACAGTCCGATTCTAATGGAAGAGTGGAAGAATCCAAGTTACACAACGGATACCGGCTATCACCGTCCACCCTTGACCCTTCGGGCTATCTTTGGCCAAGCTACCTTCGCACTTGTCTCTGCCCCCATGGCCTCCCATAGCACTTGAGCAGGCATCTCGATGGCTCTCGACGGTTCTTCGAGTTTCGATCGAGCGGCTCGTCTCTCTCTCTCTCTCGCGCGCGCTCTCTCTCGAGAATCCTCCGGTAGTCCCTCGGCTCGAGTAGCAGCGTCCCCGGCTCGCGGTAGTCTTTTAAAATGCTAATTAATAATTTCCCCGGGCAAACCGCTTTCATTACGGCGGATCGCGACGGGCCAAAGGCGCGTCGGAAACGACGTTTGACATAAATCTTGCCGTTCGATCGGAGGGGATTCCTCGCGGTAATAGCGCTGCTCGCCTGACAGCGCAAACCCACGGTCGAATCAGCGAACAATCGCGCTGATGGGCACGAACGAGGCGAGCGTGCACGCGACAGAGTGTTCCCGTCAGGCAAGATGAAGTCGTTAATCTACTCGAGGGGTCAAATTGAAGGTCCCGTTGTAATAGTTGTAATGACTGGCCGAATCGGGGATCCGCAGAATTGTCCGGCGTGCCTTGCCGGGGTCGGGGCCTTGTTAGCTTGCCACCGGGGTCAGGAGATAAAGCAAACAGAAAAGAATGATCGTGACAGGGGGCACCGTGTAACCACGTGAGTAAGCATGCCGCGTGTGTCTACCGCGACTCGCCGTCGACGAATCCCTGCGTTCCGTTTCCTCGACGTTTCACCTCTCCGCGAACGGTTGTCCTCCTACTAAACGTACGCCTGGCATCTTTAACGTACAACACAAAGAACCTAAAAAACTGGCCGGAGTTTGTCGCTCGAAAGTCCCGCGGCGCATCGAAGCAATTTATTGTTCGCAACCAGGCGCCGCTCTAATATGAAGCAGCTGTTTTATAACAGAGAGAAAATTAGTCGTCCGACATTTTAATAAATTCCTTAAACCTAGCGTTGACTGAAGAAGTCCTCTTTCAAGCACGTCCCAAGGGAGACCTCCTTTACTCCCCCTTTTTCTTCGCGACCATCATTGTTACCGTTCGCTATTTTTAGAGCTAGTTGCACGTAGAAGTCGAAATAGGGGCCGCGAAAAATTTCGGCGGATCATTTCGACAGTAACGAGAGAAAGTTCGCGGCCGCAATTCGCAGTTAATACGGCGAGGCGATTTATGCGCTCCGTGTACAGACGTCTAGCATCCATGAACGGTGTTGATTTCGGCTAACTTTCCGGAAATTCGGGATAGTTGGAGAGAGAGTTCCCGATGCACGGGAACAGGGGGGGCCCGGTTATTCGCCGATTCGTCGGCGAATTCGAGGTCTCGGTGCATCAAAAACAGATTCCGACCGCCGACGCCGCCGCGCTGCGGCAGCCAGTTTATGAATTTTTGAAAGCAACCCCGCCACCGCCCTGACTCTTTCTTCCCCCCCCTTTGCCCCCACGAGACATTTCGAGGGAACTCTGCAAAAATTATGAATTATTCATGGAGCTTTATTATCGTTACAGAGCCACTGTTTCCAGAGTAACTCTATACCGTGGCGCGCCCCGGACACGGACGCGACGCTCGGCTTCCTTCAAATTCAATATGGATTCTGTTCTCCGGTGACGTAGACTCTAGACGCGCGGTGTCTAAGGTTTCGCTCTCTGCCTCTCGGATCTTCTTATTCCTCCTGGGCCCCGTCGTCCTCCTACGATACAGTCTTCCGAGAAAGAGATCCGAACTTCCGAAACAATCCGAAATTTATGTTTGAGTAGACCGGAAACGCTGGAGGTTTTGGGAATTAGTCGCGACAGTCACTTTTTAACACGTCGACTTTTAACGTTGACTGTGGTACACGCAGTCATATTTACTTAAAAATCGCTCCATCTTCGAGCTGCTGTAATTTGGCTGAAAATAATCGTACGGAGGTCAGCCTAGGCTCATTTTAAAGGGGAAAGTCTGCTCTTTCAGATGCCCTTAACTATTCATATCATCTCTATTTTTTTCATTCGAATCCAGGCGAGCAAACTTCGGCTCTAGTTTCAGCTTCCGTGAGAAGTTGTAAAAATTTATTTCGCGGCAAAAACTACCATGGATATCAAGAGGGAAGCTCCGCCTTTCCAACGAACCAAGCGGAAGTGTTCTACGATTTTTTTTAGCCGATTTATCGCAGATTTTGTGACATCGTCCATTTTGGACCCGAAAATGTCCAAAATGCTTACGGAGAATTAAAAATTCTCTTTTCCCTCAGTTGCTTCATTAATGGCATTTCCTATCATCGAGACAGGATTATACGACCGCGTAACACGTAGAGCGGAAGGACCGTCGGCGCTTTCGCCAAAAGGAAGGGTCCACGAATAAATCGCGGCGCCGTGGAAAGTCGGCTCGTTAATAACGAGGGGCCTTAGATTTACACCGAAAGAATAAGCCATCATCGGGCCCCGGTACTTAACAGTTACGCGGCGGAGAAAGAAAAAGGGGGGTGCATCGTTTCGGTGTTTCGTGTCGGTAAATCATCGGTTCCGATATAAACCGCGTGCTCGCGCGCGCGCGCGCGCGCGGGAGACGCAGAGCTCTCGGGTTCACCCTGAAAAATTGCCCGCTCTTAATTCCCGCCGACATTTAAAGGAACCCACTTAATTTCTCGTAATGGCCAATCATGGTTATTTATACGCGCGTTTATGGTAGGGGTCCGTTCGACGGAGAAGTCATAAATGACCGTCGCCGCGGCCGCCGACGTATGCGGAGCGCGCGAAATTTTACGTTTCCGGCCGCGGTCGCGCGCCTTCCCCCGATCAATAGTTAGTATAAATGCACGGTAATGAATAAAACTGGCCGGACGTTCGGAGGGGGAGGGGGACGACGGGTCTCGGGGATCCAGTCGCTCGATCACAGCGAGTAATTAACCATTTCGGCGTAGCCGCGGCCCGATGAAACACCGGCAACGTAATTAAGCGTCCGGCCGTTCCCCGTCTCGAAAGAACATTCTCCTCTACCTGAATTCGCTGTCCGCTTGTCTCATCTCTGATTCAATTAATTGCGCGCGAGGCAGCCGAGCGCCCCGGACTTTGACAATTAAAAAACTTCTTAATCGTTTTTACCGGGTACCCGTGACGCGGACAGAGTAATCTTGGCCTCGACGTCCCGCTCGATTGTACCATACATATAGCACTGAAATTTGTTGAACGCGTCGCTCTCGAGCTCGCGTCCGTCGCGCACAACCGTGTACGGTATTGCACAATGCCCGACTCATTATCACTGATTAAATATAATCGTGAAAATTTTACTGCATCGCGAATTAATAACCACTTCGCGCTCGATGCGATGCAATAATGCCGGATGGTTCTTTATTCTCCTAGCTTCAGATTCAAGAGCGATAAAAGCGATAATGTTCCGTCGGTGGAATAAATATTTACAGTATTGCAGTCGAGGATTAACAATGGTTGCGTGCCTCTCCGGTGCTGTTCGGGCTTTTAACATGGGAACGAGAAGTACGGTCGTGGGGCTGTCTGTTTATATAGCACTGTCGGTGTTTCGATGTGCTCCAGTGTGTTCGACTGATGAAATTCATAGCAACCGATTTCAGTTGTCTTTTCAATATTTCTGTATACATATGTAGAAGACACAAGGTGAGAAATTAGGTGGGCTGCTTCTTTGGCAAAGATATTTATTCGACTGACTCTTTCTCTTCGAAAAAGGACCTCCTCCCCTCGACGAACCATCTCATCACCCAAACAGAGACCTCCTTATCTCGGAGACATAAACAGTGCGCCGCCTGACCGGCGACCATCTCAGAGATCGCTTACACATGGATTGCATTTATACATTCGATAATATAGAATAAAATCGCGTTCGTTACCTGTCCTCGAAATAAAACCTTACCGAGCTCTGTTTCTCGCAAGATCGCCGATCAAGCAACGTCGAATTAAAGGGCGTCCGGATTATCTGCACCGTCCGCAAGATCGTTGCAATATCGGCTGCGCCGCGGCATGTTATTATCGAGTTTTTCTGCAGGAGCCCGGGGTGAGAAATTGCTGGGGAACCTTTGGTTATCCGATCGATCGGTCAGATTGGTCTTTCACCGTATCCGGGCGAAAAAGCGGCTCGCGAGCTCGTTCGAGATAGATTCCCGGGGGGACCGCCGCGAAATTTATTCGCGCGATCACGCGAACGTAACCGCGGCACCGAAATGCTCCGCGGATATCGCAGCAATGTTCCCTAGGTCCCGCGGTCGGCCTGAAATCGTTTAACGACGCTTAATTCGCATGTCCACCGGAGCACCGTTAACTCCGCGAGAGCCCGAGCCACGTGTGCGCGCGCGCGCGCGCGCGATACCGCCCAGGTTTCTCTTCAATTTCCAATTTTCATATCGCCGGCGCGGATCACGGCCCACAAGAAACCGAGCGAGCGAGCGTCGGACAGAGAAAAAGATAGTGGGCGGGTGGGTGTAGAGGTACGACGGGGGATTCGATATCACGGCGCCGCTGTTTGGTAATCAAAGAACGGTACTCGCCCGCGTTGGATCATGGGGGTCACCGGTGAGTGGCACTGCGCCAGCACGGAAAAACCCGGCCGAATATGCAATTATCGGGATCGTGGGTTAGCGAACCCGCCAATAAATGTCGATCCGATCGTATCCGAGGACCCCGGGCGCGCAAAGTGGTTTGTCACGCGATCAAAATTTCTTGCGAGATTTACGGGGATCACAATGGGGATCGGACTTTCTCGGGATACGCCCGCCAGTCTTCGACGGCTTTCGCCTTCGCGAGTCGAGCGGAATTGACCCTGCGCACCCGTTCGACTTCCTCGGATCGCTCGTTCGGATCTCCGGTTACTCGTATACATTATTCAGACATTTCGTGGAGAGAAATAATTTTTTGATTAATCAACGAAACAATTACATTCGATATAGCAGATGACGTTGGACGAATTTGCAATTTGGGAATAATGATTTATACGAAATTTGGAAAGAGAGGGTGATTTTTATCTCCATTTTTAAGAGGTGAGTCTAGTTTGCTGGAATAGTTTGATAATGCTAGTGGCGTATTAATATATTCACATTTTATTAAACAATTTTAGTTTCTCCGCAAGACGACGTATACGTCTTAATTATATAAGGTTTTCAAGATAACCAATAACAGTATCGACGACGAATTGTAGCAGCATCTGCCTGATAAATGCCTCGCAAGTTATCTACACATAGAAATCGTCCCCTTAAAGGATTAAAGGCTTCCCAATGAAAGATACAGATTCTTCTTACGTTCCTCTTTCATTTGACTAAAAAGTAAACATATTAGTTATGCGACAGTGTCCCGCGGCCATCTTCAATCGCTTCCCCTTCTTGGGCTGCGTTGCTCCGAATAAGGTGGCCGGGGCGGATACCGTTGTCATATGTTTCGGTTAATGGGGGCCCGTCGCGCAGCTGGCGACCCGAGACAATAAAGAAATCCTTGGAGCTCGGAAGGAAAATCCTGAGAATAATCTGGCAGTAAGTTGGCCGGCAGCCTAGGTGTCGGGATATTCCCATCGGTGGTCTCTCTCCCGTGCCGCGTGGCCAATTATTATCTCCCCCGGGCCGGATGCCAGCCGAAAGAAAACCACTTACGTGACACGCTAATAATAGGTCCTCGTGCACCGGATTACGCGGAGCTTTTGTTCATTAGCGTACCATTTCGGTTTAATTGACACCTATGACCCAGGGGCGCGGCCGTCCATGGCCAAGTAATGGATATCCTCGTCACTTTGTGGACGCCGGCACCGCGGCGGTCCGCGCCAAAACCGATCAACCGGATCCGATTTTCCTTTTCACGACCTTCGGTTATCGAGCCCCGACTATTTTTCCATCGATTTTCGCGCGCCGAATGTCGGAGCGGCGAAACCAGCTTCCTATAATCGTCGATTATTTTCAGCTCTGTTTGAAAAATCCACTTTCTTTATTTCACAGCTTCCTTTCGGAAGTTATTTCGAATCACCTCTGTTTAAAATTATTAGGCTAGTTTTCGATACAAAATAACACGCATCCTATTACAATGAAATTAAAAAGTCAAATTATCACGCATTCAATTTTATTAATAGTATTTATTTTTCGAAATATTTATGCGCTTCAATGCGACCGCTTTAACCGATTCCCTGAGTATTCTCATTTAATTTTTCATTTAATTTTTCATTAACGATTACAATGGGTTTCCCGTGCTTTCTTGTGCTCCCCGTATCAGCCTTTTACCTGCGAATACGATCGAGCGGGACTTTATTAGCGCGTCCATATATTAGTGGAGCGGTGGTTAATTAGTTAATGCTTGTGCCGCGTAGGGTTCATTCGTGGCGTGATTGCTGATGAATAGACAGGACGGTAGGGCTTAGATAAGACAGCTTAAACGAACGATGCGGGTTGTTGACCCTACTTTACTAATTGAAGGCTAACTCGTTCATCAACCTGTTAATGCTTTCCATTAACGAAAATTCTGAAACGATTGAAACGATTGCCACAAATATCGTTTCCCTGAAACCGACGATATCGCGTAACTAATTCGAGTTATTTTCTTTGTTACAGGTGAGCTTCGCGAATCCGTCTCGACGGAGAAATATCGGGATTTGTTTAATTTTCATCAGCGACGAATCGAACGTGGCCAAGGCAAGATAATTTCCTTCGTTATCGGTTTTAACGAATCGAAGGTAAGATGAAAATAAAACCATCGCAACGAGCATCGTATTTGCAACGAATACGATATTGCATTTCGCGTACAGAAAATTAAATTAATTCCCCTGCATGCTCGTATGGAAAATTAAATCGAGAAATTTAGTTCTTTTTTTGAAATTTCTCTGTATAGAAATATTTAATCATATTTCCAAGCAGATGCGTTTCGTTCAACCGTACCGCGGATTTTTATGCGAAATTTCACAAAATTATAATTTCAAATGCAATTTCGCGGAGCAATTTAGATCAGGGGGGGATTAAACGAAAGCTTCTTAAAGATTAGATAACAGGATCTCCCCCATACATTTCATTCGATATATCGCGCGTTCTAATTGCAACCGTGAAAGGACCGTCGCAAGAAACGCGCGCCGGGGTGGCGTAAAATTTTCTTTGAACGTTCCGCGAGTTTCTTCGGTCAGTTTTTCTCTCGCGATCCAATCACTCGGCTGCTATTAATACGCGAAACGAATCTTGCAAGAAACTGGAACGCTCGCAGCTACAATTCCGCGTATTCTGGTCTACTTTTTCGCGCTTGCAAAGTCGGTTTCCCGACTTTCGTTTCCGCGATTAAGAAATCGACGGCCATCGTTTTCCCACGAAGCTGGAGTGGTGCCTTAACCCTTTGCGCTCGAGCGACGATTCCACGGCGGTATTAAAAATCAGATCTACTAGATCTAAAGCTAGATCACATAGCAAAATAATGTTAATATTGGCGAGTCTCAAATTACAATTTTATACGTATTAAATAATTTATTAAATATGGACGAAATTTATTTTTTTTCAAATTAAAACAAAATTTGATGTTATCAAAGTCAAGGCACGAAATTTAATTAAGGCATAAAAGAAATAGAAATCGTGTCATGAAAATGATCGAGGACGAAGATATATTAGTCGATGGAATTGTGAAAGAAATTGTAATGGAAAGGGTTTAAATGGCTTCGACTGCAAAGGGTTAATATCTGGTCGAGCAAAGCGATCGGTATCCGGTGTCGGAGGGGACAGGCGACGCCCGGAGGTGCAGCCCGCGAAATTGTTTCGTCGCTCGGAGTGGCGCATTAACAAATTAATACAGTGAAATCTGGTAATATATTCCATGTAAGACGGTGTCCGCCGATATTTTTTTCCATCATCGAGTGGGTCGCCTTTGTGCGCCGGTTTTCGGGCGAAATCGCTCGCGTTCCGTCGCTCCGCTTAATCACCGTAATCGCCTCCGCCGGATTATTAACCCCCTCGGGAAAAAGAAGCGCATTACCGGGGCACCGGGCAAAAACCAGTCTACTTTCTCGCGGCCACCTTTTCATCCTCGGTGAGAGAGAGACCCCTCTTTCATCGGCCACGTGGTTCCCCTCGGAGAGCAGCCAGAAACCGATCGATCGACGGCCCTCGCACGCGAAACCGATTCTCCGTGGGCCGCGCCGATCTCGCCAAGTCACCCGGGCCTCACCTCCCCCCAGCCCCCCCCGTCTTCCCTTCCTTTCTTTTTCTGCCGTGAGAAAAAAATAATGAGGCAATTTTGTATCGGCCACGCAACGGCGCCGGGGATTTAATCGCTTTCACTCTTGTTCGGCCGTGTCCCAGTTCTTTTTTTCGACGGCGAAAGTCTAGCGGAAAATATTAGGGTGTCCCATAAGTTTCTTCCCCTTTTCTCGATGCGAAATGAATACGCGATATTTGTTGTTTAACGTGGATTTATTATGTTATATATGAACCCCTCTGTTCTATAACCTAAACGCGTTGCCTCTCTGTCGTGGATTTGTCGAGGGAACTGTTAAATTAATTCCCGGCTGTGTGCGGAGAGATTTATTTCTCGTGGAAACCGGTTCTTCCCGATTTTTTCGGCAAAGAGAACTGGTCATCGGTTGTTGAAGTGTTCTTCATTATTATTAAATTACCGATTACGCGGTTCTTTCATTTTTATGTCGTTGAATCTCATTATTATTATCGTTACTATAATGCTGAATTTTTTTAAAAACGGCCCGTTTATGATAGATAAATGAGTTGAATTAAAACTATGCTGAGGACCCTTGAATATTATTTAAATTATGATACCCTCGCGCGATGTAATCATTCTTAATTTTATTAATTTAGAGATGCGCCAATTGTTATACTTAGACATTTCCAAAGGAGTTTTTGTCATTTCTTTTTTTGGCGATGAATTCCACAATCGATGAAACCATTTTTATCCCGAACAGGAGAATTTGCATACATCCCGATAAATTATTCACGACGCGTAATCGTTCTTATCGATGGACATTGTAACAGTATGATCTTCTTTCTCCGTTTAATATTTCGGAATAATAATCAGTAGTGCGCACGGCATTACTCAGGATAATACACGAGCAACTAATAATTCATTCTCGCGTATTAATCTTTTTCTGTATATTTTAAAACCCGGTTGCTTGGAGAGTCTCTCAATAAATTATAATCGGATTACAGATCGTAAATCAGCGAGCTCCACGATATCGAATGTAAAATATTACGTCATAAAATTGCAAAAGGATAAACCTGCATTCTATTACACGGCTTTTTGTGTTGCATTATATCGTTCTCATTCGTCGCTGCTGCGCCTCTTAGATGCTGCAGCCTCTCAGATCCGTGCTTTGAACTTAGGTCGCCGAAGGTCCGAAGTTTATTTGGTTCTCGACAAAATTTTTATAAAAGTGGTACTTCCAAGCTAACTGGTTAACCCCATGCACTATAACAACGACTCAGACTCGTGATGAACATTTCCTGTATAATGGCGAATAAACATGACTGCTAATCGTTTCTGTAAAATCGAAACTTTGAATCTTCTGTCATTAAAATCTGAGAATGAATGTAAATGGTGGCAATGAAGAAATAAAAATCCTCTTTCATCAAGTAAATTATTAATAACGAAAAAGTGCTAAGCAATGCAGTTCTAAAAGAAGGAGTTAACAAATACAGTGGAACCTGGATGATTTGAAGCAATCAAGCAACGCGAGTGTTCAAATAACAGAACAACGGCTTCGTACAACATTTTAAGCCTCGTATCTTTGCGATTCGTAAAGAATTCAGACGCGAAAGGTTCACACAGGCGAGAGAATCAACAGTACAGTTATCGAACGCGTTAAAATAATCGCTGTCCGATAGAGAGAAGACTATAATAGCCAGCAATGAAAATGATGAAATTATGCACGGTTAACACCTAATCGGACGCGCATTCCTTGGCGCCGGCATTCTTCCGGCTGCAACGGGACGCGGTCACGAGCCGGGTCGTCGTCGTCGTCGTCGCACATGGGAATTGGGATAACTCGCCTTTATTACCGCGACGCGAGGGATTCTTTTGTTTCGCCGCGAAATTGCCTCCGCCGTACGTGTACGACCACCGTGAACGTCCTCGGGATCGCATTCGGGTTTCCGGGTTTCCGGGTTTCCGGGCGGAGACACGGAGTCTCGCTTGTCCAGGACGATTCGTCTTCGAGTTGATGAGAAAATGTCCTTTCCCTAGGACGAGGTTATCTCCTCGCTGCCAGAACCACTTTCGTGAACGCGAAATAACCTCTCGCCCCGCCTCGTTGGCCCCTTGAAGCGGCGCGACGTGACGCGTTCGCGAAACAGACGCCGCGAGCGGCTCGACTCGCCAGACGTATTTCTTAATTCCGTCGGCTGTGGACCGTCTTGCCGAATCTACGGGAATCTTCGGAGATCCAACCGAGTCGGGATCATCGTCGGATCTCCTAGTTAACCGGGAAATACGTCCTCGCGAACGTCGTAACAAGTCTCGACCACGCTTCTGACATCTGCAATGAGAGTCTCGAATTTATTCCAATTATATTGTTAACTTTTTGATTGCTAACCTTCTTGACACTTTCACAACTGTGTCAAAAACTGAACAAATGGAAGATATGGAAGAAATGGAACTGATCAAAAAGAAGATATTAAAAATATTGTCGCATTATTTTCGACAAGCTGATTCAAAGAATAAAAATTTATTTGATTTCGCATAAAGATCCCCTGTCTATCGAGAACATCGTCAACGTCCTAGCATTTTGCGAATCTTAAAAAAAAATTATCAAGATACAATAGACAAGCGTGTAAATGAATCAACGAAGTAACTGTCTCTTGCAAAGACTGACATAACCTTCCACGATCGGTGAAATAAAAAGACGCCGAAAGAAGAGAAATGCGCTGCGTTCGAAAATGAAATTTGATAGCGCATCGTTCGATCAGCAACGCGTCGAACAGAGATTTTTGACTAAAATTCGGGCGGGGCGTGTCGATCGATGCACAAAGTTCTGGAAAATGAAATAACGGCTCCCGGCGGCTCTCTCTCCGGCACTTTCTTTATCGTCCGGCCACGTAACGCCGTTCGAACGATGTAACTGGTTCAGGCCGCGCGTATTAATCTTCTTTGCATATCGGATGGGAATTATCGAAGGACTACCGCCATTATACGTATATAGACCGTGCTAGGGCACACGTCCGGATTTAATACGCCGTTACATAAAGAAACTTCGCGCTTAATATTCTTGCCCCTCCCCCTCCCCATCCTCGTGTATATAACTCAATTAACGGCTATTAACGGCGAGAACGTTTCGCGGATCGGCGTTATTATATATATTCTGAAGAATTTGAACGTCGAGTCGAACGATCTCGTCCCGCCGCGACGGAGGCGGTTGATTTCGATGGACGGAGCTTAATGCACGGGTCCGTCTAAGAGGATTTAGAATATTCAATTATTAAACCCGTTGAAAATTTGATGTTTTCCGGTGGACGCCGGACGGATGTCGAACATTTCCGAAGGGATCAGCGTTCGACATTGATAGGCCGCTAACTTCGTATAATTCGGGGTCGTTAATATCTGCACGATATGTTTCTGGGAAATATTTTTAGCTTGACTTCGGTCAGTATCTGAGGTCATTTTGAGCGATTTTTTATTTTTTTCTTGTTAACGAAGAACAGTGACCAATGGGACGCGAGCTCGGCTGGCGCAACGCGGTTAAACCGACAGGGGGATGAAGCTCGGTTTCGCTGATTGAATCGGTCGTCTTGCTGAGGAAAAAATTGCTTCGAATGACTCCGAGAACCGCTCATTTCCTGATTGCGAGCGAATTTCAGGACACCCTGAACATACTAAAATTATAATAGAAATCTGAGGAAACTTGAGGTTGTAATTTATCCTATCGAGTTTAGTTGACAATCTGCTATCAATTTTTTCTGACAATATTAAATTATTCCTTAGTTAAAAATACATAACTCTATATAAGACGTCATGTAAAAAATAAAAAAATTAGAATAGGTTCCACGATATATGCACTCGCGAATCTATGGTAATAAAAATTGATTCGTTAAATTTTTCTAAAATTATTTAGAAAGGTTTTTGCAAGGGCCCCTCGAAGATTTCGATTCGCAGTGATCACTGGATAACGAGTAACGATTCCGGAATACGATTACGTATTCATTCTATTTACATAAAGGCGATTAGTATGCATATAGTCCGGGTAATTGACGTGACCGTCGCACGCATAGCACTAATAAATGGCCAAACTTGATCTAATTATCCGACGTTGGAGCGTATTGGCATGTGCATCGGAACGGCCGCGTGCGCGCGCCCGCGCGCTAATTTCAATTCTCCACCCCGACACGTAATTGCATCTATTTGCTTATGCTCGATTGCCCTGCGGCGTTCGTCGCAATCGTTCATTCGTTCGTTCATTCGGTCGTCATCGTGGAACGAGCGACATTCAAAATGGTCGGACTGGGTCTGTCGTTGATGGTCTTCCGTGCCGCTTCTCCGCGCAGCGCGTTCCGAACGATTTATGACGCCGATCCGCGGTTGCACGGTGTATTAAGCTTGATATACTTTTGCCCCAGGCATCACCAATTCTTGACAAATTAACGTAAATAATTATAGGCGCGAAGAAAGTTTGGAAAATTTTAGAAGATTTTGGATGCAATAAAATCGGTAGTTCAGCATAAAAGCGTAAGTGATCTCTGAGACGGTCGCCGGTCAGGCGACGCACTGTTTACGTCTCGGAGATAAGAGGTCTCTGATGATCTCTAGGACGTGTTTCTGAGAGATGTGATAATTGACCGAGGGGACGAGACCTTTTTTCGAAGAGCAGAAAACGGCGGTCGAATAAAAATCTTTGCTATGGAAGCAACCCACTAATTAATTTCTCACCTTGTGTCTTCTAAAAAAGAATTACCTACTCGCTTATGAAAACAAATATATATATAAAATATATAAAAGATCGAAATTTCGAAGAAAATGTTTGGTTAACATAATCGAATTAACACCGCGTTAAATTTCCGTCGCGTTTCGAGAGCGCTCAAAATAAATTCGAAAAATCTGCCATGTTCGCGCTCCATTAAACGACACGGCCGTTGAACAATTCTCACATTTTTACACGCAACCGTACATAATTAATACCGCTTAATAATTTCCAGCGCCCCGGTGATTAATTTTGCCGAGGAAAATCGCGTATCGATTAATTTCCGTGCGACGCGAGGCGACGCGACGCCGCCGCCGCCGCGACGCGCGGATGCGACCTGCTCGTAAAACGCTGATGCAACGCTCGATAATGATCGTAAATATTTAATCGCAAATATTTAACGCGATTCCCGGGATATCGGGGAGCCGCCGCCGCCGCCTCGATTGTTAGAAAATAATTATCGCGACACGCCCAGTTATTCGGTCCCTGTACGTTCATACGACATATTATACCTCGCAGTAAATGGAATTTTCTCTGTCGGGCTTGTGCACACCCGTTTGTTTCGCCACCCTTCCCTGCGTAACGATGTGGCAAATACATGATTATCCGGCAAAAATTTCGTCCCCAGGTGTCGTTGCTACGAAATATAGAAATAAAGTGAGATCATTTTTTGTAATCCAGGATTTAATGATCTTTTGATCAAACCTTTCTCTTTATGTCTGCTCTCAACCCTTCTGATGTTATATGTATATGAATTTGTTGAATAAGTTGGGAATATGTTTATTATCAATATTATATGTTATTTTATAAGGGGTTTGAATGGACTGTGTAAAATAATTATAATTATATATTTTTTAAATATAGTTTTATTTCGATATATATTCGGTATATTCACAGACTGTGTATATGATACACAGTCTGTAAATTCATGCACAATTACCACAATTTGCAGTTGACATTTTCAATCGATATGAAAAGCAAGTATGAAAGATGAAGAAGATCGTTTCAAAAGGACACCCACAAGATGGGAGAGCACGTCCAAAAATGTATCCGTCATTCGCGAGGAACTCTGGCAAACAGCTGTTCACGGATCGGTAAACAATGCGCCGCGCGAATTTGTTCCAACTCTAGGATCGCCAGCCGATAATGCTAGCGAGAACAGGGAACTCTTTTTCCGGCCTAGCGTAGGAAACCCGCCTCGTCGTACATTAGGGGATGGCGATCGGCCCCGGGAGCATTCGCGAACAGTTACGCTCGCGAGGTTACGATAACATCGCCGCCGGGGGAGTTATCGTTCGTCGTTGCTCAAAGCCTCGGCAAACGATAGCCGGGCTCGGGCCGTGTCGGGCCGCGTCGGTTCGACCGGGTTCTCCACGGGCAGCTCGCCGCGTCTTGTTGGCGGCTTTATGCATCAACCCCGTAACTGCGCCGCTAAGAGGGCCATTCTTGGCTGCATTACTTTTTGAAACTACACCATTCTTCCCCGGGTACGGCGAGCCGCGCCGGCGAAAAGCTCGTTCTCCCCGCCGCCGCCGCCGCCGCAGTTTCTCGGCCAACGATGTTATCGTTGTATACGACCCGCCCTTATTATCGACCTGACGCTTGTAAGGGCGTACCGTCGATTTCACCTGTCGTTGGAGCCGTTCCTGCGGCCCGCTAATGCCGACCATTGTGCGCGATTTAATGGGCGTACGTACGAACACACACACGGCGACGACGACGACACGGACCTTGTGTGTTTAGGAAAACTGCTCGTGATGGATTCACTTCGACCTCTTTCCACCGCTTCCATCGTCCGTCCTTGTGTATGCGCGATGTAAAATTATGTCTTGACAGCGGAGTCTCCGACCTCGACGAAACCACGGATTTCAGGTCGTTAAATTTACAGTTGGACGGTCGAAGTCCACTCTTCTTTCGAGAAACGAATTACACGCTGCGAACGTATCTTTATTGGACTTTATATCGACAAATCCAACCATTGAAGCCATCGATACCAGCACTCGACCACGGGACGACTAAAATAATTAATTGGCTCAATTTGCCTTCCAGTTATTTCAGAGTTCACCCAATGGTTCCTTCATTCAAAAATCTTCTGTGAAAGTAATTCTTATTTTATAAAGTTGAAAACCAGTTCGTGCAATACAGTCTATTCTCTCGAAACAAGGTACAATTCATTTCGCAATCATATCACGCTGTTCAAACAATGTACACAAAATGAGCGTGCAGGAAGAGTTTCCATGAAAGAAATTATGTTGCATTTGCAGGGTTGAACAAATAGCCAGCCATTGTCCTCCAGAATTTAAATTTCATGAATGGCCGAAGCGAACAGGTCCATTCGTTGCCGCAACAAACGTATCCAATAATTCTGCGTGTAAACCATTGTCGGGGATCGTGCGGCCGAGTAATATATCAAAAAAGCCCGGCATGGCTTCCTTTTCATCGGTTTTCAGGTTCGGTTTCAATCTAGCATCGTAAACGGCTCGCTCAAACCCGGGGACCGCGGCCCCTATCGCGCGGCCCGGTGTTTACGATCGGGCGAGCGAGCGCGTGCTGCGGGGGCGGACGATTTACAGAAAAATAATGGAATCGGAATCAGGATAAACAACGAGCAACAAGAGCGCATCACGTACGCCGGTATCCTGCGATCCTCCGTAAATACATTCTTCCCGTTTGTTCTCCGCGCTCTCGCGTTCCGCGATTTTAAATCCGGCGACGCGGCACGCAAACATTTTACCCGGTTATTTCGCCCGGCCGGCCGGCCGGCCGGCACCGGTAAATATTACCTCTCGTCGAACACCGAATTCGCGCGCGCGCGCGCTCGCGCAGGCAAATAAATCTTTCTCGCGCGCTGACTCAATTAAAACGAAAAACGGAGAGCGGCGACGAAGAAAACGAAATCGCTACGGAGGCTGCGGCCGATGGTGTCCGGGCTACGCGTCCGCGTATATTCGCGCACATCTCTCTCCCTTTAGCTCTATCTCTATCTCTAGTTTTTCTCGAGAGTACGTTGCGCGGCCGTTCCACAATGGTTTCGTATATTTTCACAGTTACGTTCGCGATTTCGTTATTCATGGGAAGAAAATTAAACGAAGTATGCGAATGCGCTTCTTTGAAATACCAACACGGATATCTATACTCCCGTTTTTATGGATTATAGTTGATTATTATTTTCGTAATTCATTTCTGTCTTGGCAGGAATAAGAGCATTCAATTTCTTGAATCAAATGCTTTGATTTTTATATCTTATAGATGACTTCCATAAATAATTTTTATCCTGGCAAAAATAGGGGCATTCAATTTCTTGAATTAAATGCTTTGATTTTTATATCTCATAAATGTAGGTAACTTTTATAATAAATTTTTATTCAGGCAAAAATAGATGCATAAAACGTGGACTTTAATGACGCGATAATTTATAGATAAATTACGCGATATAATCTTATATAATTGCAGTTCATTTCGTGCGTTTCTGACGGTTATAATCAGATCGTCCGAAGAGCGTACAGAGGTTTGCAGAGCGCAGATAATTTTGCCTAGAAATCCGCAGTCTAATGAGGAGAGAGTACGAAGCCCCCAGAAGCGGCTGAAAGAAGCTTGCAGAGCGGGCGTGTTAATGAGCATATCAACCGAATCGTTATTGCTGATCCGATTTGTCCCGATTATACCGGCAATTTGGCCGTAGACGCGGCATCGCTCGCAACCGGCCGTAGGAATGTTCGTTTGTTTTGCACGGCCGGGCACAGGGAGAGAGAGTCGGCAGCGCTGACACGGCCGCGTCACATTAAGCGCTGATTGCATTTTCTCGAGGGCCACGGTAATTAACGTTGTTTCGCGCCCATGAATCGCCCAATTTCGCCGACCGGAAATGGCGCGCGGCACTGCGCCTCCACGGGACTCCCCGGTGTGCCCGGATTCGTTAACGCCACGGAATACCTGCGCCAGCACAAATCCGAAGACGGAAAAAAAACGACGAGGTCTCCTCGATGCATAAATCAGTCGACTCGAAATTCTGCCTCGGGCTAGCACTGTTCCTTCGGCCGAGAATTTTTCTGAGAGGCTCGTTACGAGTCTTTTGCTTCGCGGATAATTAATCGGAATTTTCGGCGATGTCTTTGCGCGTAGACTAAAATTTTATAAATAGCCCAATTAAACTTTTATCAATAGCCGAATTTACGAGAATATAGCATAGTACATCTAATTTAATTTACAATTTTGTTTATTAATCTGAACACGTTAGTTTCCGTATAAGTCTTAATGAAATGTGAGAAAAAAAATCGTATGAAATTAAAGCATTTTATATAGCCAGATTAACGATGGATTAAAGTGAAAATTAATTTTTAAATCTGAGCAAATAATTCCGTCAGCCATATTTGGCGATATTCGAAAGAGTCAAATAACTCCGCTCTGTGCGATTATTAATCTAACTCTATACCATATCTTACGCACCCCTTTCAATAACAATTTCACTTGCTTCGATATCGATTCGCAAATATCACACAATGTGCACACTCTAGAGCAATCGCAAAACAAAATGGTTACACTATCGACGAACGGAATTGACCGAAATCTCTCCGAGATTTTTCCGGCTCTATATTTCGATTCCGTGATGAACGCCTCGTCAGGAGCGACGTAATACGTGTCGACAGGTGATCCGCGTTTCTATCCCGTAACCCAGTTCAAGAAGGTCGAAATTCTCGAGCTACGTATCAGAAATCATAGACCGTGTGGCACTTTCTCAATAATTCTTGTCGATAGACCGCGTCTCCGTGGCAAGTGTCCCCGGGCTTTGATTCCCTCGAATCATCGCGAGACGCGCCGTGACACTAACGAATATAACGACATTTAATCGACAGAACGCAATCTCCGCGTCTATTTTATTGACATCTGGCCATCGAAGCCTAGCTATGCAATTATCGCGGCCGCGCGAACGTGTCTGTTCTACTTACTGCGTGCGGGGTGCGTCGTGCGAACGAGGTCACCGTTAACCCAATACATACTCGCCATTGTCCTTTTTTTATCTAGGAAACATGTGCATTGAAATTTATAATACTAGGCTTTTTTATCTATTTTTCTTTATTTTATTAAGTCAAAATTATTCTAGGGTTCGAATACTTTTCGGAGTCACTGTAGAAAGGTATATTCAGAAAATCCCCCCTCGTAGTAATTTATTAGCGACAAACGGACCAATCTGTCCGCGAAAGAAATCGCGATGCAAAGGGTTAAAGCAGTTTGTTTCGACGGATCTGGTCCGGCAAGCCGCAAAACTAATCAATCGGGGGTAACGCGCGAGCGGAAGATGAGCGAACAACGTAATTACTTAGGAGCGGATAATAAAAGCTTTCGTTAAGTGAAATCTTTTTGTATCGGTCGGTATCGGCGCGGATCCGTATCAACACCGACAAAGCAACAGGCATTGTTCCGACTGATCAAGCTGCAAGATTGGAAAGAATCCGGAGCTCCTCTGCGAATTGCATTTCCCTCTCGACGAGACACGAGAGGACGAGAGAGAGAGAAAGAGAGTGGACTCGATTACGATGCCAGAGGGAAGACGCGGATAAAAACTCGTGGCGTTCTGGTCGCGCCGGGTATTGGCCCGTGAAAGCGAGCATGTTCCGCGACACTCGCCGCGAAAATACAGCCAGGACGAGGTGTGCGGACGAATGAAGATTTAATTGAAACGGGGGCCGGCCCGCCGGGTTACGTCGAGGCCGTGTGTGTGCCCCGCCGCGACGGATATCGATTAACCGTGGCGCCCGGTCTCATCGCCGTTCCTAACGCCGGTCAACTTTTTTAATTAATTTCCTCGACCGCTGGGAAAGGGTGCTCTGCCTGCCGCTACTGCTGGTCCTCGTCTCGTCCCTCGGTCGGTTTTCCGCGCGCGCGCCACGCCACGCCGCGCCGCGAGTGCCCGCGAATCCCTGCCCAATCAGCTCCGTTAATTACTAGCTAATCGGGGCCGAGCATAACGCCGGCCGGGGCACGGCCACCGACGCTCCATTGGCTTAAGTGAGATAATTCAGCGACGCGACGCGACGTCACCCGAAAGCCCGTTAATTAAATCCTCTGCCCGTGTCCCGCGACCGGCGCTATTCGCGTCACGACGCAGAAATTAGCCCGCTTTGGATCGCGCCTTTAGAGCGACGGATATCGGCCACGGGGACAGCGAGCCGCGCTCGAAACTTCGCGGTCAAGAAAATTATTGAAAGTATAGTATTTATGTCATAGTATTTTCCGATCTAATATTTTCATCGTCTCTCAATTGTCGTTTCAAACATTTCTTTGTCGGACTGCTGCAAATAATTTAATAAACGACAATTGATTATAATTGTCAAGGTTCGCTTCGTGATTTAAAATGACATCATATTACTGACTTTATAGTAGATGTTACTTTATAGTAATAAGACGAATTAAGAGTACAGAAGTACAGTAAGTAGTACAGTTGTTTCTAATAGGTAAACGTTTGATATCTCGAAGAAATTTCAGGATGACTTTTACATGCAGAATATCGGATCGGCAAGCTGTACGTCATTGATGCCCATGTACATACCTAGAGCAACATCGGGTGGCACCGGGAACGAACGCTCCGATTCACGTGGTCGCGAATTCATTTCACGCTCGCGCCCCTTTCCGCTCCGCCGCTTCCGCCGGTGTGTTTTCCTGTCCGATCAAAGTTTACTCTCTCGCCTAGCGGAAAAAGCTCCGCCGGATTTGTCTTCCCCCCCTGATTCCAGCGACCAACACCTCTAGAGGACTCGTAAACATCGCCTGGGATAGAGAACATTTTTGTTTCTCGTTGCTGCGGCAAGCGTTCCTCCGGAGCGATCCGTGCGACTCTGGGATAGCATTAGTAACACACGATCGATCAACCATGTCTTCGATCCATACAATACGATACGTTTTTCCCTCGCGTGGAGTTTCGGTTTGTTACACGGCATTGGTTTAGCACATTGGCTATGTGTACAGGGTGTCCCAAAAATGTATAAAAATATGCTCGAGGTCATTTGAGCTCATCACAAAAATATGCTCATTACTTTTTCCTCGGTGAAAATTTAGTCCGTGGCTTTTACGAGTTATTAACGAGAAGCAACCACCGATGAAAGGTCCGCTCAGCCTGGTTAATGCTTCAAATGTCACTGGACCGTGGATTGTCCGCATTTATGACAAAAAATTAATTTAGTTGCCGCTCTTTACTACCAATTCAACCAGTTACTTTTTTGCACACCGATCCCGCGTATAATCCTTTAATGTACAGCGATGCAACACATGCTCGTCCATGTTAATACGCAACGGATATCTGCGCGTCTTGAGGGACTCGAGATTAACTGCATCGATCGGCCAACTGCGAGCATCCGCTCAAAGCCGAACTACGATCCGAATATCCGAGGTCGAACGATGAAACACAAAAAAGCAGCTATCAAGTGGTGATCCCAAAAATAGATTATCGCGGAGATGATCTGTACTTAACGGATTACCCGGCGATAATCTAGAAAGGATTCCCAATTTATCAGCGCGCGCGCTGCCCCCGCACATTACACCGGCCAGAAATTTTCCAATTTCAATAATCGCCAGAGTAAACTCGGGCTGTCCGCGCAATTACCGGGAACGCCGGTTTCCACGGGACGGCCCATTCGTCACAGGAGCACGGCTCTCGAAAAAGAACGTGCGACGAGCCCGAAGGTGGACCGCCTCTCCCCTTGGCCAGCAAATTACCCCGGATCCCGGGGATCGTCGGCTGATTATATACGATTCCCGCAAAGCACCTAACAAGCCCCAATTACACAACGCGCGGCCGCTGACACATTGCGAACGGCAACTTTAGATTTCCCGCGCCACGCCGCGCCGCGCCGCGCGCCGCACAGCCAGGATGATTAAAGACCGTAAAACAGTGCGCCGCGAGAAACGTGCCGCGGAGGCCGACCATTAGCAAGAACAGGGTTGGGCAAATTTTATTTTCAACGATTAATTAGCTGTTTCCCTCTCCGTCCTTCCTCTACGTCTACGCCAAGTTCGCTCGCGACTTCCGTGCAACGATCTCGTTCGGCGAAAAGTTGTTCCCTTAATTATTGGACCGCGGATTTTACGCCCTTGTGGCAAAAATTGGAGTAAAGGGGAATTTTGAAAGAGTGAAAGGATTCGGGGGAAACTGTGAATTACACGTTCATCGCCGACAATCCAGCACTGCAAATCCCATAAAGTTGAAGCTATTTAATTAATTAAACCCTTGCTCTGTAATAACGAGTCAGACTCGTGATACAAATTTCATGGAAGATCTACTAGATAGGAGAATATTATTAATTCATTTTAAATCGAAATTAATTTTGTTTTTCTATTATCAGAGTCTGTAAACGAAAGAACGTAGCGATAATAAAAGAACCGAGAATTTTCTGGTCCTATTAAGGAAAATATTAAGGACGAGTGCTAATCGATGCAGCACGAATGGAATCGCAGTACAAGGGGTTAAATCGAAACTAGAAACTTGAAAATGATTATAGTGGATAAAAATGAAGTATATCGCCACTATAGACAGCTTTCATTCTTTTTACTTTTTCCAATTCTAAATACTCACAGGGCATTTCATTCTCGATTACCGTACATATCCTGTCACTTCTTTTACGAAGCCACCTGTCCTGTCTGCGACCAGCAATGCCTGTTGAGTGAACTCGTAGCAGAGCAAATTGTTGCTCTTATAAGTAATTTCATTTCGTCCGGACATTACTCGAGTAACACATTCGGCTGCTTCTTCGCGTAACCCTTTAGCAGATTGGCCAGCTCCGGCAAGAAAGGACTCGGTCCGAGGATCCGTAGGTGGCCGAGCAGCCGCGCAGGGACAGGGACAGGTGAGCGGAGACGGGAACGGTGTTCTTGCGGGCCCGGTTATTATTTGGGGCGACACTGGGAGAAACCTGCCACCCCGGGGGTTGTATCCATTACCCGTCGAGGAAGTTTATTTGCGTCAACGGGGAGCATTTTTCACGGCGCGGCCCGACAGTGAACCGCCGCGGCGCGCGGGGCGCGGGGGCGCGCGGGCGTGACGAGGTCGGACGATTCCCCCGCGCTCTGTTCGGCGGACAATGGTGTCACGTTGCACAGTTTCATGCTCGTCGACCTGGTTTATTTTTCGTCGGTGGCATTCAATCATGGACGCGCGTCCCCGCCGAGCCTCCTTCCCCGGGCCACCCCCTCGTCGCTGCGCCGCTATTATGTCGCGGAAAATCGACGCTGCAAAAGTGATCCATAACGGCTGAAAGACGACACCGGACGGCTTTTTCCCTACCGACGACTCTCGCGTCTCTCATTATGCGCCCATTCAAACGCCGCCACGCGTCCGAGTTTTCCAACGACAATCGATACCCCGTACCGACGGAACGTGCACGCACACGCACACGCACACGCACACGCACCCGTCCGCGTCGACGCTACGGCTCCGCGCGCGGTTCGCATATTTTTGCATAGCTTACGCGCGATGACAGGACCCCGTCCGCCCAAATTATCCGGCGATCGCCTGTCGCGCGACCTCCGACCCCCTGTTCCACCGATACGCGATCGCCGGGACGCTTTTGTTTTCGGGCCTCCCGGAAATGAACGCGATCGCGCTGATTCTACAGTATCGTCGATGTACAGTAAATTCTCTCGAACCGTCCCTCGACTTCCAAATAAAAAGAGACAGTTTGAGAAGGGAGATACGATTATTCGAGCCTTAAAAAACTGTCCATTTATTATCTGACAGCGTAAAGCAAATACTTGCACAAAAAAGCACCGCGTAAATTAAGGGACAGGCGTAATTGTCTCAAAATCTTCTGGAATTTGAAATTCACGCTCGATCGCCGACTAGAGAAGGTCCAAGACGGCGTCGATGTTGTCGAAGAAGAAAAAGCGACGTCGATAACTAGAGGATCGCGTCCCGTGTTCAGCAGATACGCCGAGGATTTGGATTCGCCAGATTTCAGGGGCTTATCCGACAGAAGAAACACATCCCTCCGCGAGTAGTTTCTCAATCCTGGATCTCTGCCAGTAGTCCGGCTCTCGACGAGCCTCGTTCGCAGTTTCGCGAGATATCGATAAATCACCTGTCGGCCGGAATCATTCATTCGCGAATATCTCGATGCACGGATCTCCCTTTCTAAAGTCGATCGTGTCCCATAAACTTCGCGTAAAACCCACGCGGTCGGCCCCGGTGCCGCCGAGCACCGTGTTAATGCGAGTCTCGATGCTTCGCGCTCGCCGGAAAAATCCCGCGGACTCACCTTTAGAGCCCCGCCAGCCAGCCTCGAGAACCGTGTACGATATTGAAAAGCTCTTTCTTGTCAGACGTCGAAATTGTATGCCTCGTTGAACTTTAAGCCCCCCGGAACATAATGGAACCGCTCGAGCGTGATTGAAAATATTCTCACCGGTTAATAACGTGCGCCGAGCGAGATACGTTCCGGGAGGGGGAGTAACGGTGTTTGCAATAGAAAGCATCCGATACACACTGGTCTTTACGCGAGCGGCGATAATGGCGCCGTAAAATCGAATCGGGCTCATGCGGATTGACGTAAATGAACTTTACGCTCCCGTCATCCAGCAGGTCTAATCGTTGGGCCGCGCGCGCGACGGTCGCGGGGAACATTGTAGTCGTCGACGCGGTCGCCTCGCGCCGGCCGCCTTCGATCGGACGTTTTATCGCCGATCGATATTTTTAAGTTAGTTCTGGTTCGTTAGCAGATGGCAGTCGTCGTCGCGAGAAATATTTGAAGGAACGCGGAATTATCCTGGAGCGGTCGGCCGTGCCTCGCTGCTGCCATTGCTTAATTTAAGCTCTGTTGCCTCGAGAGAATAAATTCATAAAAATCTCTCGATCGTCCAAGGAGCGAACCAGTGGAATGTTGCCCACAGTCAATTTGCAAATTTGCTCTCCGATGACATAGAAGCTCTTCGAACGTATAAAGCGTAGACACCGGGGTAGACCTTCCCAAGATCTACGTTTCCAAGACCTTATTAAAATGGCAGATATTAAAAATCGCAGGTTTATATTTTCTTCAAAGTTCAGAGCTCTAGGTATTCGCTCGCAGAACTTCGCGTTTAAATTGTTCCGACTGTCCCCGCCGGAGCAAACTGTACATTACCGCCTTAATGTACAATTGAAACCAAACACGTCCGGCCGTTTCCTTCGTTTCCTTCGCCCGCCGTACAAATTTAATCCTGTAAACGAGTTGCTCGAAAACTAGTTAAAACTTTGCTCAGAAATGTAAGATGCGAACGTCGGCGCGAGATTATTCCGTGGAAAACGGACGTCGTCGAGTCCCGCGGACGAATCGTTCGAACGAGTGGAAGCTGCGCGGAGCCTCGGCGGCCTGCACCCAGGGATCCTCGAGGCGCGTCACCGAATCGATAAAAATCCGTCTAACGGAGACGCTGCCGTAATTACTTGCCGGCCACTTTTTGCGGAATAATAACGCTCTCCGTCCGAGCGGTCCGCGACGAGTCGGGGGTCTATGCGGAGGCAGTCGCGCGCGGCTTATCGGCGCGGTCGCTCGACGATCAAATATTAATTTCATGGCTGCGTTGCCCGGCCAGCCTCGAGAAGAAAGGGGAACCACCGGCCGCTGCGCAGTAAATAAAGCGTGCAAAGTGTCGGCTTCGCTCGTCGCTTTTCGTCCGGCGTGGCCTTCTTTTTTCTCTCTCTCTCGCTTCTCTACTCCCTGACCGACAATGAATCCCGGGGACAGGGTCGCGGCCCGGGCTAAAACGAAAAAGAGAAACAGGGCTCCGGGGAAAAAATACGGCGGCTCCCGAGTTCGTTTAACGGCGCCGAGAACTTCATCCCGTTGTCCTCCTCTTCGCTTCCTCTGTTTCGCCCCGACTTCTTCCTCCTCCTCCTCTTATTGCAGCTCCGGCATCCTTCGCCCTCCATCCCCTATCTGTCCGCGTCCCGCCACCCATTCCGTTCTCCTCCTCGCCAGCTGCGTCGTCTAATTTCCGCCCGACGGCTCGGCCCGATTCCTTTTCCACTTGCACCGCGATTTACTGCTGTTTCACCGGCGTACAACCTCCTCCGCTATTTCGGAATACCTAATATCACGTTCGATAATTTATTCTTCGTAACCAGTGGGATGCAGTGGTTTTTTTTTAGAGCGTTGTAGCTAACCAGACAATAAAAAGAATTTGATACGGGTGCATCGATATTCTCGTAAAGGATGTTTTTCTTTGACGCGTTATACCGAGCACTAAAACCAGAAGAAATTAAAAGTGGTTCTTCTCCGATGATCTTCCTTGGTTAAAGCATTCTTTCATAATCAGGCCGCAAGGTTTTATAGCCAGCGTCTCGTTTGGATGCACAGCTGCCACAAATTCGAAACAGAAAGTTTCCGTGAAAGGACGCGACGTTAATGTTTCCAGAGTCTCCAGGATTTTTCGTTGGGAATCGTACGGCGTGTTGAGGATCGAGGGCAGCCCATTGGAGGCCACAGCACGCGCCTTTGACAGCTGACGGATTAAAGGCCAGGATCGCCACGAGCTAGGGGGAGAACTGGTCAGAACTCATTGAACAAACGGCGCGCCGGTGTGAATGACCTTGCCGCTTATTGCTCGCCGGTCGGCCGGGTTGACAGCGGATATGCAAATCCCGCTCCATAGCCTGTCAGAGACTGTTCTTCCGTCCCGCTTCCTCCTGCGCCCGCATCCCCCCCACCCCACCCTTGCTCCGCGTTTCTTGCCCGGCAGTCTCTGCTCTCTGCTCGCAGCTCGGCAACCCGTTCCTCCCGGGGGCCGTTGTTACGCGAAAACGGGACCCGGGCACAATGCGCCGCCGTCCCCCGAGAAACCGAATCGTATCTTACCGTTCCCACTTTTATCGGAGCCGGCGATCTCCACGGGGCGCGAGAGTTAGATCGGGGAACGGCCGGAGATCGCAAGATCTCGCGAAAGAGGAAGCTCGCGACGGGCTCCCCCGTCGCCATTGTTACGCTGGAACATCGATATACCCGCGCCACGGTCGTTTAAATCGACGGCTTTTCGTACGGTATTTACATTTATATCGAACGCTGATTGGCTCCGGGTGTGAGTCGTCGTCGTCGTCGTCGTCGTCGTCGTCGTCGTCGCCGGCAGCCGGCGCGAGAGGAGGATCTTGTTATTGTTGGTTTACATTTCCTGTTCTATTGTAAATCGAAGACCAGTTTCTCTTCTCGCTGAAACGAGAACAATAACCGTTGTGAAAGTGTTCCGCCGGGGTTGCGTCGACGTGTCGGGCCCAGGTTTCACCGGCGGTCTACCGGACGCGGCAGAATTTAGCGAAACTGGTTTTGCTAGCGTCTATCAACAATGGCATTCATTAGCACTCGAGACCGATAGTCGCGCGCATTCATCGACTCGTATGCCTCGTTACAATTCCGAGCTTTATTATCAACTATTTTCCTTCGTTGGATCGAACAACTAAAATTCGATAGTATTCGAATAAACAATTTTACCGTCTTCTTTCTCCCTTACCGATGTACCGTCTTTTTGAGGGCTATCGAAAGCATCTCGCGCTCTTCCGTTCCGTCGACGATGGAGTTCCTCCGTACACAAGAACGGTAAACCATGCTTTACCAAACGATCGCAGATTTCCATCGGCGGGACGCATAAATGCATGCGGGATGCGCCGCGGACGAAAATTGGATAGAAGTTCCACCGGATTTCCATCGAAAGTTCCGCGACGGATACATCGTTCGTGGATTGTTTGCGGGACCGTTCCGCGTAAAACACCGCGGGAGCAAGTTTCACGTGAACGGAGAACGTACGCGCGGTCCCCGAGGAGAAGGAATCCAATCGGAACAGATCGAACAAATCACCGGCTGCTAGGCGGAAAGTCGTGGAAAGAATCGGGGGAGAGGGGACGGGGAAGACAGGGGGGTGCGGAAGCGAGACAAAAGTATTATTTGCTAAGGTTTCGAGCCTTCTTCGGAAGTAGCTGAACCTTTCGTTGGCATCGCAACCGGCTTCGGCAGGGGCCAAAAGAGCCACGACAGTTAATACAGCTGGGAATTACGTTCTTTGTCGCTGTCGGGGACTGTCAATTTCGTTGGGAATTATGTTCAAAATTCATGGGAATAATATGGGTTAGGAAATCATTTCTGAACGACTTTCTTTCATAAGCACGTGTTGTTAATTTATTGCATATAAATATAGAGTAGAATGTGGTGCTCTTAGAAGTCTTGAATTAGGTGTGGATGCGGGGAAGGAAGGGGAGAGCTGGTGGACTCGTCAGTAAGGCTTTCCAGCGGTTCCTGCCTTAGATAAGGGTAAAACGACGGTTTCAGCGTATATATTGAAAGAGGGACGCCTTTAGCTATCTTTCGCGAAAGGAATCCATCTGTTGGCGAGTGGCTGAGGTAGTCGCCACAAGAATATATATACGTTGTGTCCCAAAAATGTCAAACAATTCAAAAAGTAAATTAGACTAGTGCAGCCATCCGGTCTGGTGGACGTCTGCCGCGCTTCTGTCGGCTCGTGAAATGGTAGAAACGGTAATCGGAGGACAATAGCAATTGATCGGGTGGTCCGGGGGAGCAGGCCGAGGTAGAATCGGCGCGCGTAAATTCATTCATGGAAAAGACGCCGCGGCGGCGAGAGGCTCGGGCCACGGACGTCCGCCCACGTTTTCTCGTGCCATTCACGGGGAGCGACGCGCGTGAATGAAAACGCGCCTGCGTAGGTTCGGCCCGCGGCGTGTGCGTGCACCGCTCGAACGAGAATACGCTCCGCGAGATTTGTTGCTCGCTTTCGGCTCCGAGGCCGACGGAGGAGGAGCGGAATGTCGCCGCGCTCGCCGACCGTTTCCTGTTTCTCATTAAATCATGCCGAAGCTGGTAAGAACGTTTCCCTGCTACGCCGAAGTAATTGCTCTTTCCGTCTGCGAAACTGCGAAGCGTTCGACGCGTTTTATTTCCCGACGCCGTATTACTCGATCCTACTTCTGCAGGCAACTTTACCGACGTGTTTAGAACTGTTGCAGGATATGGACAGTTTTTTGACGAGCCTGTGAAGGAGTATGGTGAAATTAGGGAAGGCATGATGTAAAGAATTTGTTTCTTAAATCGCAGTTTTTAAGAAATGAAAAGCTTTCTTCGAGGCGAAGCATTTGTGGTTAATATATTTTGCGCGTTTATGGCAAAAATGCGTAGGTGAAAAATAAAATACAGTATTTACTACACGTCCGCAGCGAATGAAAACTCGTGTAGAGTATCCGGCATCCCTGGAGTGTTGTTCCCGGATTAAATAGCCTTTCTACCGTCTGAAATATTTTCGTTGTCCGCGGCAGCAGAGTTTTAAATAAAATTTCAGGAGTTCCGTGTGTGGAGGAGTGGAGTTTCAATCAAAGCAGTGGCAGTTGCCGCCAGAGGGAACGTGTCTAGACTGCGAGAAGGTGGGATTGCCACTTTCGCGGGGGGGTTGATCCACTTTCGCCCCCCCTTAGATTCTCGTTTCCGTAGGCGGTGTAGCTCCGCTCCGTTTCAGTTGCTCCGCCGGAGATACGGATGATCCGGTCTCCCAAGGGGGTGCGTCGATGCTCCCCCACCGTGCTCGGACAAAGAGTGAGCGATGGCTGCCGAGGGTAGAGAGAGGGCTGGGCTGGCTTATCGACTTTGCGAGACGTCGTCGCGGAGTAATGACGAAGTGCTCCGCCGGGGCATACTTAGCTGGAAGATCACCGCGGCATCCCGGAGCGGGCCGGGAGAGAGGGCGGCGAATGTTTCCCGGCGCGTTCTCGGGGGAGGTTCTCGCGGCGGAAACTGCGAAACGGGTGATCGCCGGTCCCCGGTTAAAGGAGCCGGGCCCCCCCGGCCGTCGTCATCCGCGCACAATGTCCCCGTTTACCCTGGCAAACCAGCCATGTAATGAAACCTCGCGGGACAGGGGGTGGGCGGGTGGGCGTAGAGAGGGCGGCGGTGGGCGCAGGCGTTCGCAACGTAACGTAACGTAACGTGGGATTAGAGACGGGGAGAGCAGTCGCGCGACGCAACGCGCTGTCACGGCAGATGTGTCAAAGCGTAATTGCAATTTGCAGTTTAGTTCGGCACACTCGGAGACTTTGGTAATTAAGGGTGGCCCGCCGGATTGCGGGGCGAGCGGGGTGGCGAGCGAGGCGGGACACGGGGGGCGGCCCCGCGGAGAGGAACGAGCCCGGGCCACCGGTGAATCGTTCCCCGGCAGACAACGGCCACCGAGAAGACGAGAAGACGAGAGAGCGCGATCCTTCGTCGAGACTGACCCGACCGTGTAATGAAAACTCCGCGCCCGCTTGTTCCGTGCCAATCGACCACGCGAAACTTTCTTGCCCTCCGGTCACCCGTTGATGCGAGCCTTCCTTTTATTTTCGGTGTCTGGATGTGAGAACCGCGCCGCAACTGACGACCTGCGGAACTGCCTGCTTCGCGGTATGCTTCGCAAAAATTACAACATTGTGTTCCAACCAGATACGGATCCTGACCGCACCGAAGCGGACGATCCGGGATACTGTTTGTCTTCGTACGCTGTTCATCCTTTTTTCTCTCGCTCTAAAGTGCAACGGAGCACGCGAGACCGATTCTCTCGCGAATGACGTTGATCTGTACGCCCTGCTTTTTCGTAAATTGCATATTTTGTGAGTCGAAGTTAGCGAGGGCGTACATCCAGGTTCTTTCCCCCCTGACAGTATTAAAAGACCTCGGACGAAGTTGAATTTTAATTATAGTTAAATATTTGAAAATTAATATTAGAACAGCAGGCATCAGAATCATTTGGATCTGCTTGTCAGTATTATTTTTGGACCATCTCCTCTCTGACAATTAATTTAATTCTATGGTTAAATAAAGTGGAAATACCGTAGCTCATCTAAAAGTATCTTGGATTTGGAGTCAGAATGGCTTCGAGTGGAAATGGGTCAATTGTCACACGTTTTATTAACGTCTCCAAAAAAGCTGGCAATCCAAGTATAGTCGCTTACATTTCCATCAAAAAGGTCCGCTGTTCGCGTGTAACAAGATTCGCGTTTCATCGCGATGTTTTCGAGTTCCTTTCGTTCCCGCTATTTCTGGTCTACTCTGGCCGCATTCGGGTTCACCTCGATTTCGTCGCGATCACGGTCGATGGCGGTCGAAGCAGCTCGATCCAGCAGCCATCTTTGTCGGGCGCGTTGCAGAGCCGCGTCCGGGATCATAATTTTGGTAATTTCGCGGTCGACGGAGCGTTTTCCCTCTGCTCGCGCAGCCGAGCGAAATCGCGGCGCGATACTTATCCGCGAGGCGTTCTTATCGCGAGCGGAGCACGCGGCGCGGAAAACACCGTTCGCCGCGCGTAGTCCGCGGTCAGCCGAGCGGCGAGCAACTATTTTGCCGACTGTTTACCGCGGTTGCTCGACTCGTTTCTCATGTTTTTCTTTTCCGTTTTTCCGCGGCGCCCGACGACAGGCTCTCGCGACGAGATTCTATCCACCGCGGCGGAATACAGGGCGAGAGGGATATCCCGCCTCGAGAGAGAGAGAGGAACGCTGCCAACCGGCCCTTTATTTTACGCGAGCCCCCGTTTCCCTCCGCAGCGGCAACCGAAACTGCCGGGGACCTTTTTCACGCGAGACATACGGCAAATAATATTCGTTCTTTATTCGCGTTTTCGTTCCACCGTCGAAAACCTAACCGCGCTCGCCGTCGAATCAAACGGCTATTACGGTCAATCGGTCCCCGACAGATTGTTTTTACAAAGCGTCCCGCGCGCTTCTCCGGTTCGCGCTCGCCTCGCTGTACTTTTTCAAACGTGTACGCGCAAGTTGGCCGAGATCAATGTTGTTCGAATACAAAAGGTATTCCCGTCGGTTCTATGCGCGCCGTCTATTTCACCCACCTTTTGTCTCCGCGCCGAGCCTCGCCGGCCACCATTAATGCTCGGACGCTGATCAAAGGGCGAATAACTTTTTCATCCGCGCCTGTAATTAGAAATTTCGGCTCGCACCTTAACGTGTTCTAATAATGTCACTCTGCCGTTATATTTTATGAGAAACGTTGAATTTTGTATTATAGTTGCTTTGGGATTACTATCTCTTCGAACGAGCACTGTAGGACGATATTTATAAGAAATGTATTTTATTTATACCATGTTAAAAATAATCTACTAGTGTTCGAAAATAGTTTCAGCCTTATTGCTGTCATTTAGCCTATCGATTTGAATCGCGAGCGCGTAAAATCCGCAGTCTATTACCTCGTTTAACGCGCGAATCAGTGCATTCCAGCGGAGTTAATGAAAGAAGATATTCCGAGTTGCGACAAGTTACTGATCCGGCGCGCGCGCGCTCGCGCGGGCAGAAAAAGAAAATTGAATTTCCGGCGATGCGACGGCCGGAGGAGGACTCGTTTGTCCGGAATCGGCTCTCTCTCCGTTTCTGGCCTATTAATTCCAGGCGTGTATCGGCGCCGTGAATTATATCGGACAGCCGCGCGCGCTTCTCGCCGCCGATTACTCGCGAATTATTCACCGCTCGTTTCTCATCTTTTCGATGCGGCGAGACGTTTTGACACTAACCCGCTTACCCGGCCTCCGCCACCGTTTCGCCCGCTTGGCTCGGCGCGGACGTTCGACGCGTGTAACCTCTTACGGAAGCTTCGTATCGACGCGCGAACTTCGTGCTGTCACGTGTCGCGAGGCTCTCCGACTATCTGCCGGCGCACTGTCTCCCTCTCTCTCTCTCTCTCTCTCTCTCTCTCTGTCTCTATTTCTCTCTCGGCCGGCTATCTCTATTTCTCGACGAACAGAACCGGCAGATACACCACTCGCAAGACGCTCTCGGAAACGTATCGCTTCCGGTGGATTGGTCCCGAGCCGGGAAACGTTTCGACAATGCAGCCGAGGCACTCGTCTGGCACTCGACGAGAACGCGCCGCTCCGCGCCGCGCCCGGGATTATCTGCCGGGAGTTGGCAACGGCAGAGTTTGCGATGGGAACGCCGGAAGATTGGTACTTTCGAGGAACTTTCAGCCAACAATAAGGATGAATCAATCGGACACGTGAATGAGACGTCGAGGATCGAGACTGCAGTTCTACCCCCGGCTGCCGACGCCAGATGCGTGGATGCTGCGAGGCTGCTCCGATATTGCCTAAACAAATTCCTTGGAAAAATGAAGAAACGAGAGCTGATGCACTTAAGAAATTTCACCCTTTGCAAATCGCGTGCAGCCTGTATCCAACTCGGGGATGCATTTGCACAGACGTTCGAATAAATATCTGGAATCAGTTTATTGTAACAGGACGCGTGGACATTATTTTAGAAAACGAGTTATCGAATTGTTTGAACAGCGTCGCTGTACGTATTAGAAATGCATAGTTTCCGCGGTGCACTTGTCAGCGACGTTTCCTAAAAGCGATCGCGGTCGGTCGCCATTCCATACAGGTAATCAGATAAAAATGGGGCGGTGAAGTTTCCGCGATCGTAAAGAGTTCGAAACGAAGCATGAATAATAACGAGACGCGCCGGCGGTATAAATTAATCAGGGCAACGTCAACGATCCCGGTCGACAGCCGCGGGGTGGTTGTCGGGAACGGTCGTAACCCAGGGCGCAATTAATTTTTCGTGACCCGGAATCGTCTTGATTGAAATTCCGCCGCGACCAGGAAGCCGTAAACGGGCACGTTAACGCGACGCGACGCGGCGCGACGCGGAGTAGATGAGGGGACTGCATTTTCCCGGTGGCATTCGCCGTGCTCGGGGCTCACCTGCTACCGACGACGACGACGACGACGACCGTGTTCCCCGACGACTTGATTGTCAATGCTCCTAAATCAACGTAGTTTCTCCAGCTCGTTGGATTAGCCATCAGACGCGGTGATGAGATGGCGGCGTTCCTCGGGACCCGTTTTCTCCCTCGTCCTTTCTCAGCCGCCCCTTAATTCACCCCGGGCCACCCGCCCGCCGGTTAAACGCCGAAAGATGCCGGAAAATTCAGTCTCGCCCCGACGTCGTCGTCGTCGTCGTCGTCGTCGTCGACGGAGAGACTCCCTTGTTCTCCGAACTGCCGCCTATTAAATCGCGACGAATTCGTTAGGGGCCGCGACGCCGAGCCCATCCTCGGCTCTCTATCAGGCTCGGCAAACTTTCAGACGGCCCCGGCCTAATGACAGAGAACGCGATCCGAGATTGAGCACTTCAATTAGGCTACGTTGTTACACGGTCGTTATTGGCAAAGAGAGCCGCAGAATATCGCGGAGGGCGAGTGAGCATGTAGGGGTATCGCGGCGAAAGACGCCGGCATTAACGCTGAATTAAATCCTCACCGTCTTATTTCGTGTCCGTATGATTTCTTCTGGCCTTCGTTGAGAGCACGTTAACGACGGAACGTGATCTAGGCCAGAGAAACGCCGGGGCTGGTTGAGACGCTACAGAGCTATTACGAGCGGATGAGGATGATGATTGTCAACCGTTTGATGTTTTCTCACCATTTAATTGTTTGATATGGCAATTGCTTCGTGCTCTCTTTGCCTGCGAATGGCTCTGAGATTGAATAGATAAATAAATAAATTAATGACATGGCACTATAGTAATAGTTTGATTTTTTATAGTAAGATTGTGGACGCTGATATAAGTTGTGTAATCTAGAGAAATCTTTAAGAATTTTGATTTTCACGCAAATCCAATCACCTACCGCAGTAAAAACGAATCGACTCGGAGGAGGTAAAGACTCGCAACCGATTGATTCTTCCGCGGATTGGCCGTTCCCGGGCAAAAGTGTCCGCAATTCAGCGGAAACGGCGGCTCGAACCGTTTTAATCGAGGCAATTGATTTTTCCTCCGCGGAACGACGTTTTTCCGAAGCGGCGCGCGATCGGTCACCAAGGCAAGTTGAACGACTACCGACGATCGTCTGTAAACACGCCGGCAAATCGCGGCGACCGTTTCCCGTGGTCGTCTAACCGGGCCCGGTGATGGAGGGCGAAGCGAGAGCAGTTATGCAAGCACACGGCCACCGGGCAAATATGCACTTACCGCGACGAAATTAAGGGCATCATCGTTTTAATTAAAATCCTCCGGCTGCGGGCCGCCATCAGTTTATGTAAATCCCGGCTGATAAATGGCCGGCGCGCGACGTACGATGAAGTTACCCCCGCGGTTATCACGATCCCCGTGACCGGGTTCGCCGCGCTTTTTAAACGCCGGGCGAGCGCGCTCGCGCGCGCACGTTTTTACGGCTCACTCGCCGTTCCATCGGCCGTGTTAACATCTATTTACCGGGCGTATCGTAACTCCGACGGCCGCGGGTCGTGGCTCCGCGCGGCTCGGCTCATTTTTGTCCCGCCCCGTGAAATAAACGCCAGCGTTGCCGCGGCACCCGGTATTTCAAAAGAGACGCGCGCTCTGGTTTAAACGGTGACCAGCGAATAATACATTCTTGAAACAATACAATGCTCGCAACGCAACCGGCTATTACACGATATATTCCGGCCGGAACCGCTGCTAGCTAGCTGCGCGACCGTTGAATTTTTGATGCGTTATCGAAAACGTTCAAACGATTCCCCGTGAATAGTTGATGGAATACCGAAACTATCGGCGCGGTTGTTTGTTTAATCCGCTGATGTTTCTGTTAAAAAAATCAAACAAAGCGATAATCGCGTTAAAATTTCAGGAAAATTGTTCGAAGGGCTTGTATCGACGGATCGTCGGATTTTTTTCTATGGACGCATAAATATATACATTTGTAGGGGGCTGTTTGCGCTCGTATCAGCGAAACGGGCAGATTTTATTAAATGTTGGTCAGCTTTTTCAAAAGAATTGCGATCGCGCGGCTGGGTTTTCAATTTCCTTTTCAAACGATACCTCGTCCCTGTGGATTTTATGCATAATAGGTTCCGAGTGCCAAAATAAAAAAGAGAGAACAGCGCAAATCAATCGGTTGATTTTTTTATTTATCCATCAGACAGATTATAATCTCTTGACATGTAACAATTTCTTTGAGATGTCAAGAAATAACTTGTCAATATGAAGAAACGTTTCATTTGTGTGTCAACGGGTTGACAGACAAAGCTGCCAAATAAATGCAAGAAAGTGTCGCGACAGTTGACTTCTGGCGAATTTAATGGCAACATTTTTCAAGCACGTTCCTCAAATATTGAACCTCTGATTAGCGCAGCGGGATATCGATTTTCCGAATCAGCCGTGAGCGAGCATCGCGTTTGCGGCGACCTGTACTTCCGTGTCCGCGGAGGAGCAGTCCAAGAAGCAAATACGTCGAAGAGTTTCGCAAGCGGCGGTGGCGGCGTGTCCCGGCGATAAATCATTTCGCATGCGGCGCACGATCGCGCCGCGGCGTCCACGGCGAATCTTATGCATTACGTTTATCGTCGGGTCGATCGGTCGGGTAAAAAGTATTTCATACAAGACAAATTGTAGCCTGCGAGAGACGGACGGACGGACGGGGGGGCTGGCGAGGCGGACCGTCGTCGTCGTCGTCGTTACGTAAAACGCTGCTCCGTTTTCCACGGCTGGTGGATACGGCAGTGTCTCGATGGCGGACACGTCCGAACTGCATCGTTATACTGTTTTCGATGCACATATCATTCCATCTTCTGCACCGCACATTTTATTTCGGTATATTAAACTCTTCTCGTGCTTTGACGAGACCGACTCGTGATTTTTAATAATAGCCTGTTAGATATCAACGTTATTCCTTTTCTTTGAATCGAAGACAAATTATCTAATATTTAACTATCAAAATAATTTTTATCATAATTGTTTATATTTAAAAAATTGTTAACAACTATTATCTGTTATATAAGTCATAAAATTCAATTTTATAATGTATAAAATGCTCCAAGTTATATAAAATGGCAACGCTGCGAGTCTAAACAAATCTCTTGGATTTCCACTGAAAATGGATCCGACTGCAAAGGGTTAAGCACTGAAGTGAATATAGGTAGAATATAGATATCAATTATTACGGTCGAAAATTATAAAGTTCTTACTATAAAGATGAAGGTACTTCGAGGAATTGCTGCAGTTATGCTAACAATAATTAATAAACTGTGCCGGAAGAATCTTTTATAAAGTCGCCATTGAGCAACTCTCATCGCTTTGCTCGCACCGGAACAGTCGCTTCAAAGTTCAAAAGGCTACCAAAAGTTACAATGGAGATAATGCTGATGTATTGCGAGTTGCTGGGAAAAGGACGAGAGAGAGAGAGAGGGAGAGAGAGAGAGAGAGAGAGAGAGAGAGAGAGTGGAATGCAGATCTGATGTAACTTTGATTAGTGCATTAGTGCAGTTGTGCGGATGATACAGCATCGCATAGCACAAGGAGAACCTTCGGCAGATTGTTCCTTTGATTCGAGCCTAAGAACAAGACGCGCCTTTCAGACAATTCAATGCTTGGCGTAAATATCTGCGGTTTAATCGCAACAATGATTTTTTGGTGTACGGTAAACTGCGTGTAAAGATCAAACGATACGATCAACTGATCGATTCGTTGTCTTTTCTCTCGAGGATGAAGTTACGTAATTCGCTCTCCCCCCACGCTGGCTACCTCTGACCTCACACGATGCAATTATGCGGCGATGCGATATTACCGAGATCTACAGAACGCATTTTTCAAATTTTCGTACTAAAATTTAAAACGTGTTTTTTCTTTTCTTTTTTTGTTAGCAGTAACCAAATTTCGAGAAAAACATTACAGGCTCCTCTATTATTTAAAAGTAAATTCAAGTAGTTTAGTTCCAAAAAAATTACTGCGTTCCTAAAACGGACCGGATATTAACCCTTTGCACTCGAAGCCATTTCAACTGCAAATCTAAAATAATTTCTCTCAAAAGAAAATTCATTCTACGCGTCTGAAATTGAATCTCGCGACTCGTAGAACAGTTACACTTTTAATAATTCCTTAAATCTAAGCTTCGGTGATATCTACAAAAATAATTTTCGAACGTGACGCAACAATTTTAATGGCGCCTCGGAGCCGCCACTCGAGTGCAAAGAACTAACAGGAGAGGTCACCGTAGCTAAAAATTCGAGATAGAAATAGCGTTAAATGGCCGAGTGGAAGGCATCGCGTTCTCCGTTCGCAGCATCGAGTCAGAAACGCGGCCGCGATCGAAACAAAATACGCCCGGTGCCGAGGGGCACTACCGTAAGGCGAGGGGCAAGGAAAGCTCGAGGGTGGAAATGCAAAGGTGAATGGAAGAGACTAGCGGGACGGAAGGAACGAGTGGAAGGGGGGGAGGGGAAAGGGAAGGGAAGGGAAGAAAGGGACGAAATGGACGGCGGAGAAAACGGACGGAATGGGATATGCAGAGGGTCAAGGGGTTCCGGACTGAATTACGCGGCACTTAAACCCGGCCGGGAACACGAGATCTGCATACCACGATGACGCCGCGACGTACGCGTTGCCTCGAGCCGGAACTGCGAGCCGCGTCGATAGGGACTATCGGAAACCGGCGCTCGGCTGCCACGTGAACAGGAACACGCGCTTTTAGTCGCCGCATTTACCTTATCGACCAAGCCGCCGCGGTAAACTTCTTATTTCTTTCCTTCTTCCTTTCTTTCTTTTTACTCCCTCTCTCCGACCGACCCCCAGCCGCTTTCGCATTCTGCTCAAGTGACGAGGCGAAAGCGACCTACGGCCGTCAACGTCATTTGTTACCCGTCGTACTTTGCGGCTGTTCATTGTTGCCGTCCGAGGGCTTGCGCGACCGACTCTGGTGACTTCATCGGCGGGCCAGTGCTTCTCAAACGATTCACGCGCAGCGAACAATCGGCCGCTTAAACTTGACATCCAAAAACGTTACCTTATCGTAAAAGTTTCAAGCTTTAATTTAAAGAGAAAGTTATCGTGCTACAATATTTTTTCACGGAGTTATCGTCCGCCAAGGTTGCCCTATTTTTATCCAACATTTTTCTGAGCTATAATTGTTTCGGTGATATAATAAAATAGCTTCAAGCGCAAGAGTTTTACGAGAACTTAATTAGCTAAATTAAAAGAAGGTAACAGGAAAAATCGCGTGAGAAAATTGTATTATATCGTCGTATGATTGTATATATCGTCGCGATGGAATTAGAAGCCGGGTAAACGTGTTAATACAGCGCAAGTGGCCCCGTGGCCGTGGCAGGCCAGGAATGCGTCGCCTCGAATGAATCGAGAGACAGGGCTCTTTAAATGTCAACTTTTGTTGCCGTGGGACGCGCAAATGGACAGCCGTAGACACTCGAGATTGTCGTAAAGTAGAGCTGGCTTGTCTGAGCCGCGCGCGGCTCGGCCGAGAGACAGTTTTGGCGAGGCGCGTGGAGGAGTTATTTATGAGCGGAGCACTGTCGTGAATGCTACTTTTTAGCATCCGAGTTCGCCCGCGCGAGGTGACACCGTTCCTCCGGGGTCGTCCGGGCTATCCGTAACGGCCAGAAGAAGCTGTCGATATTTCACCGGAAAATGTTAGCGTTGAGAAAACATCGCTGCTTAGCAGAGACTTATTGTCGGGCGCATTTAGAACCTCGTAAATTCTGCTGTCATAAATGCTACTGCAGCGCGGGCTCTAGTTAACCGAGCCCGCAGCGTGCGCCCTGTTTGGTGAGCTCGCTGTCCCCACTCTGCTAGGAAACATGCTGAACTTATAATACACTGCGTCTTCTAATTATATAGATTTAATTTTTTTAAACATTTTTACACACTATTTTACACATTTTTATATACGTAGTTAACATAGTAATAACCAGAGTATGCTATATTTTAGGTTGCACCTATGAAACGCAATAATAATTGAATAACATGCGATTCCACCTCGACAGTCCAACAACTCGTAAATTAATATCGCAATATAAATATGAAATTTAGTTCAACAGAGGAAAATCTGCTGTAATTCAGTACAGGAATTGCGCGTAATAGAGAGCGATTCGCGATTGAATCTGCGATCAAAGATTCACTGGAATAATGAATCCATAATTATATTCAGTTTGCTTTGTTTATAACATATACGTATATAACAGCGTTCGGAGTTGCAGCGCAGGAGAGAAGCGAGCTGCGCTACCCGGCCAAAGTTGTAACAAGTATTTAGCGCGGCTTGTTGTTCCTCCACGGTTATAGTTGGAGTTCCATCGGTCGACGGCCCAAGGCTCCGAGGCTCGCTATACCTCGACTATACCGCTTGATACGCCCACCACTTTCTAATGTATCCATTATCTCGGAGATACGCCTCGTTTCTATCTCGGAAACATTACTCAAAAGTCTAACTAGAGTCACCGAGCACAAAGTAATCTTGAACCTGCGCGATTTTTCGTCGACGCCGCGCCAGCGCCTTGTACTCTGCCCTGTCGGTGTTATCTGTTTCATATTTTACAATACACGTGGGTGCCGTGTTAGTCAATTACACGATTATAAAGTGCGGCTAAAGTGCGGTCGAAAAGTGTCCTGATTATATCGGTCAATAATGAACGACGTATCTCAAAGTAAATTGAACGTTAACCCAGAATGACTATCGCAGGGTAGATCTCTAACCCGCATAATATTTGTTATGTTTCTGCTCGGAACTCCTACACTTCTTCTGCTTTGTTATTCGCTTTGTTATATTAAAGAAAGAAAATATATAAAATCTTTATAAAATATATAATAAATAAAGATTCGCAATCCAATTAAGAGTCACGGTTTGCTACCTACCGCGGAGTCCGCTGACACACGAGGCTTGTCACTCCCCCAACTCCTAACCTGATTTATTATCTGTTTGCACACGGTTTATCGGGAACAAATATCAATTTAGCGTCAGAGGCAACCCGACGACAAGTGTATCACTCGCGGAGTACACGAAAGTTCGCGACGCCGCGGAAAAGAAAAATGTCGATCCGGACCGCGGCGGCGTGTATAATTCCGAATGCAAAACGGCCATTGAAAAAACTGGTTCCCCGCGTCGGACAACACGGTTGCGCTCATAATTACACGCATGATGTATCGCGCGCGGGTAGCAGCAGATTCGTTATCGATGCGTTTGACTTTCACGCGAGAGTCGTACCCCGGTAATTGTCGCGCCTCGCGCCTCGCGCCCCTCCGCCGCCGCTGCGCCACCCTCTGCCGCACCGATACGCCGCTCGCCGCAGCCTCTGCCACTATTTTTATAATTCTCGTTGCGGGCGCCGAGCTGCAGTCGCGACGCATCCGGATTCCAACAAATAGGACATTTTCTCAACGAAACGATTTGCCCAAAATTCCTCGAATAATGTTTCTAAAAATTAAAGAGATCAATTTGTTAACTTTTGTTAACGTTTCGGACGTTTTAATTTTCTATCGCATCGGATCGTTTCTATTTTATTAATTTCACATCGAGTCGGTGTTTTATGTCATCGCTAATTTATAATTCATTAAATCATATGAACGTAGAAAATTTAGCTACAATATTCAACATAAATAACTATCAACACTACATTTATCAATTAAAAAGTCCACTTATTAAATGTTTTTATCTCCTAGTAGAACAGGGACGCGAACAAACGACACTGACGCTGTTAAAAGATCAAAGTTTAAAGATCAAAGAGCTACGATATAATTTAAAGAACTGAAAAATCACTCCGACGAATTCCGAGTGCTTTTAGTGAAATTTTCGATGATCGTGCACGAGCGGGGACTATACCGCGATCGATGGAAGTGGCTCGAGCAAGTGGACGGTCTATATAATCAATCATTACCGATTAAACTCTCGCGACGTCGTCGAGAGTGGGTGGGGTCGGATCGGGCTTTATTATCTATATAATATATTTATTTTCAGCCTCACGGCCAAGAAATAGGACTTGGTTTACACAAACCTAACTCTACAATTCTATCTTAACCTTTCATTCATTATATACATTTTCATTCACACACTTATCTCATTTACCTACTGCCTAAAAACCGTTTCTTACTCTAAAATCCTAATAAAGCCTTCTCCTTTGCCCTTTCTTTTCTCTTTTTATCTACCTTGCCCAGCCATTCTTCCACCTTCTCGTTCTTTCTACCGCTTACTACCTCCTCGATCGTCACTCCTCTTTCCGTTTTCCTGCAATCTCTTACGAGATGCTCCAGTGTCCCAAACTTCTCCCCACACAGGTCACAGTTTCTTTCTTCCTCTTTCTCCCAATATCTGTTCCATCTTTCCATATTTCCACATCTTGCTCTCGCTACTAATTTCTGGCATCCTCCTTTACCTTCCCTGCTCAGGTACTCTGGAAGAACCCAGATTTTTATTTTTTGGTACCGCGGATTAAATTTCGACTGTGCCACTTTGCGGAATTGCTTCTGCTGCTGCACCTCTACATCTCTATTCCTCAACCTTGAACCCACATCTTCTCCACTATCCCTCAACCGATTTACACCTTCTTGGCTCCATCCATTCCTCTTAAAATATTCCTCCCTTTCCATTCTGCTTTTGATTTTCAGCTCCTCATTTCTCTCTTTTTCCTTCAGACACTCTGCAGCAATTCTTCTTTCACCACCTCTCTTCAAATTCTCCTCAAACCTTATAGCCCTATGTCCTGTACACACGCTAACTTTCACTCTCTTTGTCTCCTCCAGCACTATGTAACTTGGCGTAGTAACATCTAGGCCCAGTGTCCACTTTATATATCTTAATTGTACCCGCTCTACTGCTTCTCTTTCTCTGTACCCCCATAATTCTACTCCGTATAATAATACCCCCAGTACCAACATATCAAAAAGGAACATTCTCATTCTAAAATTATCTTTAAATATCCTCTCCCCAATGCCCCATGCCTGATTTAAAACTACGTTTGCCCTCTTCGTCCTCTCTCTAATATGCTTATCCATATTACCGTTCCTCTGGAATATTATCCCCAGATAACAGAATTCCTGTACCACCTCTATCTCCCTTCCCTTCCATTTCCATTGCGTTTCCTTGTTCTTGCCTCCCCCCTTTCGGAATATCATTGCTTTCGTTTTCTCCACATTGAGATTCAGCTCCTTTCTGTCCAGATAACTCTCCAATCTCTTCATCATACTTTTTAACTCCTCCTCTCTCTTCGCCACCAGCACCACGTCGTCTGCATATGCCAGAGTCCAAAATCTAAGATTCCCTGCGTCGATCCCCCCCAAAATGCCTTTCCTCATGTGCTCTTCCATATCTGCCAAGAAAATAGTGAACAGTGAGGGACTGAGCGGGCAACCCTGTCTCAGTCCCTCGCCTGTCCAGAACTCTTTAGTCATTCCCTCGTCTGTCTTCACCACATTTCTCGTTTCCGTATATATTTCTTTAATCCTTTCCGTTAGTCCTTTCCTCACACCCCTCTCTGCCATGGCTTCCCAGAGCTTACTTCTCTTCACTGTGTCGAAAGCAGCTTTTAAATCTACGAACAATGCGTACACCTTTCCTTTCTTTTTCATCGTTTCCCTTTCTACCACATGCTGTAGTATGTACGCATTGTCGATCGTCCCTCTATGTTTCCGAAACCCCGCTTGCGTATCTGGCAAAATGCCCTTCTCTTCCACATCCTTTCTCAATCTTTCATTTAAGATTGCCGCGTAAATTTTGTAAGCTGTGCAGAGCAAGCTTATACCTCGATAGTTCTCCGGTACTTCTGCATTCCCTTTTTTATAAATGGCGATAATGCCCGCGCTCCTCCAATCTTCCGGGAAGCCTTCTCCGTTCCAGACCTTCTTTATCATTTCTTTTAGCTTATTCCTCGTCGCACCCTCACTATACAGCCACGCTTCGTTCGGGATATCATCCCCTCCCGCCGCCTTCTTCTTCCTCAGGTTCCTTATCTGTTCCTCTATTTCCTCCTCCGTCAATTCTGGTTCCGTATCCTCTGTCTTTTGGAGCACTCTTTCCTCTCCCTTTACTCTCTCTTCAGCCCCCCCAAGTAACGTCATGAAATGCTCTCTCCACTTCTCCAACGCGATATTATTTTCCACTTTTCCCTTCCTCTTTCTATTCTTATTAATGTATTTCCATATTTGCTTTTCTGTCCTTGCCAATCTTATTTCCTTCTCCTCCTCTTCCTTTCTCTTTTTTTCTTTACTTTCGCAGAGTCTTCTGAATTCCGACCTCCTTTCCACATATTCTTCTCTCCGGATCTTACCTTTCCTCCATCTCCTTAGCCACCTATCTACCTTCCTTTTCTGTTTGGTGCACTCCCTATCCCACCAAAATTTTTGCCCTATTTTCCACTTCCTTGTCACAATCTTCTTCTTTATCATCCACCTGTTCACCGCCGATTTCAGCCTTCGCCATTCCTCTTCTATTCCCCCTCCTTCTTCAAATACCATTCCACCCGTTCGTTCCTTATATTTTGTCACTGCTTCCTCGCTCCAACACACTGCTTCCTTCTCCAGTTTCCCTCCCTCTGCTTGTCTTTTCCCTGCTACTGCATCTATTTCCAAACACAGAGGTTGATGATCCGACTCAATCCTGTTCCCTATCCAGAATTTTTCCGATCTTTCCCAACCTAACTCATTTACAATTACGTAATCTATCACTGATGCACCTCTTTTTTCTATACACGTGTACTCGCCTTCTTCGTCTCCTTGTACATTGCCATTCAAAATGTTCCAACCCCTTTCTTCAATCAACCGCAGTATTCTTTCTCCTTCTCTATTTTTAATTTTGTCTTTCGACTTTCTATTTTTCTGCTCTTCCTGCGGTTCCCCTACATAAACGCCGCCCTCCCTTCCCGTCCTAGCATTCAGATCTCCTCCTATTATTAGTGCCTCCTCCCTTACTTCTCCCGCTTTCTCTTCTAACACTTTTATTATCTTTTCTATTCTTTTATTGTTGTAAATTGTCCACACGTCCCACGTTTCATTCTCTATTTCAATTTTCACTTCCAGCATACCTTCCTCTTCTTTACATTCTTCCGTGACAGTCCATCCTTCCCTTATTCCTACTATTATACCCCCGCGCGCCCTTCCCCTTCTTTTTTCTCTTTTTGCAAACTGGCATCTCCAGTCCCACCCTTTTGGCAAGACCTTTTTTAAGCTTTCCCATCTTTTCGCTTCTACCCATGTCTCCGTTAGCCCTACGAAATCATACCCATCGACGAATTTCCAAAATTCCCTATCCTTATTTCCTACCCCTGCTACATTCCACCAAAGAAGTCTTCCCCTCTTGGCCACCTCCCCTGACCTTTGTTTACTCCTAGCTACTCCCTGCCTTTCTCCTCCATCCTTACCGCTTGCCTGTACTTCCTTATCTTTTCGTGAGGCTGCTTTTAAAAACCCTGCTTTACTTCTAGTTTTTCTGTTTCCACATTCCAATAATGCCATTTCCCTTGAATATTCAATTTCCTATATGCTATTTTTACCTGCATACCTTCCGCTTTCAGTTTCCTTGCTTTCTCCCTTATTAATCTTTGTACTCTCCTTTCTTCTTCCGTCAAGTCATGCTCTATGTATATCCTCTTTGTGCCAAGCTTCCTTTTTTTCGTCATGACTTCTTGCTTCTTTTCCCAGCTACTCATCTCTACTATTATCACTCTATTATCTTCTCCTCCTTTACATTCCACTTTGCTTACTCCCCCGATTACTCCTAATTCTTCCCTCAGAAAGCCCTCCACTCCACCTCTACTACTTTCTTTATTTATCCTTAAACCTTTGATAACTACGTTGTTTTTTCGTTTTTCTTTGTCCTGCTGATGCATACTCCTCTTCAGTTTCTTTACCTCCTTCCACACCTCCTCTTCCGGGCCTCTTACTCCATTCTCCTCTCCCCTTCCTACTCCCTTCCCCAGTCTTTCCTCTACCATTTGCAGAATTTCTGTCCTTAGCTCTCGGTTCTCCTCCTCTCTACGCTGCTTCTCTTCCCTTTTCTGCTCCTCGATTCCTCTTAGCACTCCTTCCAACCTGTTACATAATTCTGTCTCCTTCTTTTTCCATCCACTTTCTAGCGTTTCTATTCTGTCCGTTAATCCTTTCATTTCCCTCTTTATTTCTTTTTTCAATTCCATTCTTCCCTGTGCAATTTCACTACGAATTCCTTCCATTTTCTTTAATATTATTCCTAACATTCCGGTGGCTAGACCTTCATCTTCCTCTTCCTTTCCTGATGCGTCCGGTCTCTGAGGCGTTTTCTTATTATCCTTTTTTTTTGATACCTGGTCTTCCTCCTGGGTCTCTTCTTCCGTTTCATCTTTATCCGCCTTCCAAAGTTCCGTCAGTTTCCTGCAGCCTTGGTTGTCCGTCCTACCGTTTTCTTCAAGAGAGCGTCTCCCTCTTTTCCTCCTTTCCATTCCTGGAGTTTCCTCAATCTTTCTCTCTATACTTTCTGCTCCCCCTGTCTCTTTGCCTAACCCTCCTTCCTCCTTTCTATCTGTTATCTCTTCCCGGCTCTGATCCAGAGCCGATCCGTTCACTTCCCTTACCTTTTCCATTTTCCCTTCAACCACCAGGTTATACTTTACCGAAGGCGTATTGCTTTGCCGTTATGCCTCTTCCTTATCGATTTTTTTTTGGCCAATCTACCTTATCGGTTTCTTCTACGCTCTATTGTTTTCTCTTCTTTACCGATTTGATCTGGCCAGTCTACCTTATCGATTACTTCTACGTTCGATTGTTTTTCTATACCTAACCACAAAATCTTCTCCTGTATTAGCTGCCTTAATTAATCCTAAACTGTACCTCTTTTCCTAATCCTTCAAATTCCCCAACACGCTTTAAAGCTATCCTACTCACTTTCCTATTCCTTACCTAAGACAGGAGAGAATTTCCTACCTTTACAAAGGGTTTTTCGCACGCTTTCCACACACACCTTCCACACCAAAACACGCCCTCTAACCAAGTCCCCGATCGGGCTTTATTAAAAAAGCAATTTCGAGGCCGGTTCGCTCGAAACTGTGCTTCATTCTGCAAGACGTGGCCCAGGCGATGCAAAGGATACCGTGTACCGGGGCGGCCGGCTTTGAATTATTCATGGCTCTTAATACAAAGGCGCCATCGTTTCGTCGATTTCCATTAAATTGCGATGCTTTCGTTTCGTTTCATTAACCGTTTAAAACCGCTCCGCTCGGTCTCCTCGCGGCGAGCGCGCGGGTTCCTTGCGGTGCCGCGAAACCGTCCCAGATACGTCACCCGACTTCCTGTAATCGAGAAATCTCTTATTGAGCCGGACGGGGCGCGGTGCCGGCTCTCCGCAACCTTTTCGAGCGGCTCCGCCCCCGCGCGAAATTGAACGTGCCGAGAAATCCGCGCGGCGCCTCGCTGCGAAATTTCGCCGACTCCTCGTCGAACCAGCTTTTATTCGGGCGAACGACGGACTCTCTTTGTCGAGGCTCGCGACCGTTCCGCGAATCGTTTATAGAATTTATATGATTTTATAGAGGGGTCGCGTTCTCCCACCAGACCGCCGCGGCGTTCATAGAGCGGATCCGAACGTAGCCCGCGGTCTCATTAGACTTTATTCGATTGTCCCGGCGCACCGAATTTCACCCGGCGAATGCATAAAATACTCTCCTGCGAGCGCACTGTTTTTAAGTAACCACGACGAAATTTCCGCGGGCTTCGTTTGCTCGAATTGTTCGGCACAGTGGAATCGCGCGAAAGACCTCCATTCTTCCGACTGTTTACGCTTCCGCAAGTTTCTTAAATAAGCATTATCCCGGTTCAATTTTTAGATCTTTATCTTCGAGAACGATAAATACTGTTGCTGCTCGCGGGAGATTAAAAACGATTCCAGATATCAAGCTCTCGAAATGCCGTCGGCCTTTGAGGTTTGTAAAAATATAGAGAAATAAATTCCTGCCATTTCGTCGACGGCTACAAAATAAAATCGACGGGAAATTCCACTTTGTACCGAGTTTCCGAATGCATCGAAATTTCTGCATACAGTCGAAACGCGAATAAAAGCGGGGCGCGAACGTTCGCGATAAAAATGCTTCCTTCCGGTTCGATAATAAAAAAAATGCTGAAAGTTGACGCGACTGTTACCCTCGGAATCGGGGAACTCGCGTAGCCTTTCGCCGAGCAGATTACAAGAAACAACGTCGAGGCACAATTAAGAGAAAATTCTGTCGCTAACGCATCGCCGAGGCGGTAGTTGAGAAGTGTCGAGCACAGATTCGTCGGGCGTCCGCGTCGCTCCATTTCGACGATCGATAAAAGCGAGACGAGCCTCGCGCGCTCGGAGGCTTTACCTGTAACGCGACCCGGGGCAGCCTTCGTCCCAGAGGATCCTCGATTTTTTCGAACTGTCCTGGCGGAGGGAGGGCAACGGCAGGTTCATCTTACCCGGTTCAAAGACGGAGCGAGTCCCTCCTCCGGTCTGCGCGTTGCGTGCAGCTTGTAATGCGAGCACAGCCCTGAAAGATCATCCGATTAAGAGTAGCAAGCTACGATCCGGGGCCGTGATACTTCACGTTGCAGGATAGGATACGGGATGTGGGCATACACGCGCTCGCTAACCGGCCGCACACCACCGCAACGACGATCCGGCCGCGGTGTCGGGTATATTCCCGTCCCGCGGATTAACGATCGACTGACAAATAAAATTTACTGCGAGATTTCGTCCGACTCTCGCGTGACGCTCAAAGGAGGCAAATGGCCGTGAAAGGCCGGCCGTTGCTCGCGTCGCTTCCTCGATACGCATGAATTAATGCAGCCATCCGCGAGCACCGCGTGTAATCACGGCAGAGTATCGCGATCCTAACGAAAGCCCCCTCCACGCTCTCCAGTATAGGCGAGCCTATAAGCGTGCCAAGGATTCATTACTGTCACCGTCTGCACAGTGATTTGAGAATTCGCTTTCTGCGACCGAAATTATTTTGGAACTCGTTCAAAGTTTAAGGTTACTAACAGCAATCAATTAGCGCATTTATGATTGTTAAAATTTATGTTAGCAACGTTTGAATAATAAATTCTTCAAATCCATGCATTCAATGACACCGAATTTGCATCTCGCGTTGTATTTAATACAGGAATGACAAGCACAGATTCGAAATATCCGATAGTTGAAATATTCTAGCCAATGCGACCCGCATCACAGAATAACCAGTATCATCGAAACGATACAATATACATTGTATCGTTTGAAAAACGTGTCGACGGGCTTATTATCCAGCCGGGCAAAGTTCGGACAGTCGAACAAAGCCTGTTTTCTCCGTCGAAATTCCGTCCCCTTCGCGCGCGAGCTTTTCATTCGCGACAAAATCACAATTATCGCGCTACCGATCGTTAGGACTTCCGGCGCGCGAGGGAATCTGTTAACGCGGACTATCGATAATCCGGCAGTCGAAGTTCGGCAACGGTGGATCGAGCGGGGCGGATGACAACAGCAACAAGAACGGACACGCGTGTGCGAGGCCTATTAAAGCTCCGTCGGTGAACCGGCGAGCCCGCGCGGGGCTTTATACGAAAGCTTGTCCTTTCACGCTGCGCCGTGAAAACGACCGACGGACAATAATCCCCGCGACTGTTAAACGTAAACAGTCTGACCGGGCCCCACCACCCGCCGTTCATTCCTATCCGCGCGCGGTTTTGTGTTTCCGCGTAACAAGCCGTTCGGCCGTTGGAAAAGTTGGCGCCCCGGTACTTTCTCGGCTGACAAAGAGTCTTCTCCCCGCGCCTCTCGTATCGCGATCCCGGGCTTCCGGGCTCCTGCGCGCCCGAGAGGAAAACTGCATCGCGCCGGGTGACGCGCGATTACCGGGCCAACGCATCGGTTTTCGAAACCCGAGACCACCCTCCCTTTGCCGCCGTTGTTCAGCGTTGTCCGCGCTTTCCTTCCGAGGGGACGGAATCCTTGCTCCTTATTTTGTCAAACGACCCGTCGGCTTTATCTCGAAACGTCATGCTTGAACGATGCTTTTTACCGGAACGGCTTGCATCGGCAATGCACAGCTTCGTGCGACGCTTGTGAACTAAGCACAATTTAAAATGAAATGCTAGTTACAGTGTCAATTACGATCGCCTCGATACGACTGTTGCTTCTCCCTGTACAAGATAGCTTTTGAAAAATGAGAATTAGAAAAATTCAGTGCACCTTCATGTTCGCTAATTACCCGAAGATGTTTTAGCCCAGCATAAACGTCGCAACGGGGATGGAAGCGTGGCGAGACATTTTTCAGGTAGCTCCGTCGTAGTAGCGGCCAGTTTTTCCGGCGTCCGCTGACCTACACTGAAAGAGAGATTAATTGCGTTTGGTTGTGTATCGTAAGCAAACGTGGCTCGCGCTCCGCCCGGCTGAAAAGACGCGGTAGCTGGCGCGTCGGTCTTCGTCGTTTCTCTCGCCAAAAGAATTACTAATTAGCCGAGACGGGGGTTGCGCTTTTTCGTTCCCCTGTGCGCCGCGTTACGCGTTATTCTCTCGGCCTCGGGTCCTCTTGCTCGCTTTCACGCCAATCCGCCTCCTTCTCCGTCCTCAGCCACACCTTGGCTCGCCGTCCGAAAGAAAGAGAGAGAGAGAGAGAGAGAGAGAGAGAGCTCTTTTATCCGCAGCCCTTCCGGCGCCGTCTTTTTTCGGGGAGAGCCCCGTCTCTGAAACGAGAAAATAATCTCGCGCGTACGAGCGACGCTTTTGAACCCGGCCGTGATAAACGCGTTATTTCTAAACGGGTTGCGTCGCGGCAACCGGTTACGCCGTGATTTCGACAAGGGAGCAGCGTTCACGAGCTCCCCGGAAAAATTGAGGCGACGAACGGCTATAAAGCTTCTCGCTGCGAATTCAATTTATCCGACACGGTACAAGCTCTCGCCGGTAGCAGCCCCGGCATCCAACGTTCGCTGTTTCGCCCGATGTTTCGGCCCCCTCCGAAAGAGAAGCCGTTCCCATCGCGAGAGCGATACTTTATTCGAGTGGCCAATTAAAAGAGATCTCTCGCCGACATCTGTAATAGCTCCTCCCTCTCCGTTCGTTTAGAGGGCAATTCGAAGTCGCTTTATCTTGCAGTGGCCATTCGCCGTGGCGCGTTAACGAAGAACAGGGAAACTTACTTGCTCGTTAAAGGCATGCTCGCGGACCGTAAACAATATTTAGCGATCCGGTGGGACGGTGCGCGCGGAGGCTTTCGTAATTTCCCGGCAACGTAATCCAATAATTTCTGATACGACACGGTCATCGGGAATACTACCGACCAGGCTTTGCAGGGCGTAAAGTGCCCAGCGACAGTTACGACATCCGCCAGGCGGAGATCTCGGCGACGGAACGGCGTCGTCGTCGTTGTCGTCGTTGTCGCTAGTTTTGTAACGACGCAATTATTTCACCGCGAGCCCGACCGGTTATTAGGGAAATGTCAATCGGCGAAACGACCCGAGCGGGGTTCGCCGTCTAATCGTTCCGCTAAACGGCGATGGGTAGCCGATGGGGCCCCGCTTTAATTCCAACAATCCGCGAGGGATTGCTCCGGGAGGTGCACGCTGCTGGCCGGATCGTGACGAAAACGAATCCCGAATAAACGCTTCCGACCACGATCGATTGCGTGCGGTACGCATCTCTACCCCGGCTCTTGATTAAATAGCGGCCAAGCGTCCGTGAAGAATCTCATTCCCCGCGCTTTCACCGCGATCATATCGTCGATTTCTCCGGCGGGCCGGTTATCCCGCGGATGAACGCGATCGGTCTCCCATCCCCGGGATCTTTCCGCTCCGGGCCGGACTCGCCCAGCGAAGATCGGCCAGCCGCGTCGAACCGGGTAAATCGGTTGCATTAAGAGATTGCGCGAGGGCAGAGGGGAGAGTCGAACGAGCGGCTTAATGGCGATTAGGGGGAGAGCGGAGAGCCGTCCCGTGAGATTATGAAGTTGCCGGGATGGAAGACTTTGTTTCCTAGATTTTTTGCGCGTCCCCTCTCCCGGAGAGAGCCCTCCGCGGCTCGAAGTTGTCGAGTCAGGCCCCATTAGACCCCTAAACTACGCCGCGGCGAACTAGTCCGCGCTTCTTGTCTCGTTGCAATTTACCTTGCGGTCGAAACGGTTAAGTGATTGACCTACCTTCGCGGTGCTCGGAGCTGCTTTCGAGGATTTTAGAGCATTATGCTTCGTACGGATTCTACAAGTATAATACCGCGATGCTTCGTCGATGATAAACGTTTCATCGAGTTTATTTTGGTCACCGTGTATATGCACGCTCGTTTCGCGACGTTCCTGCTTCTTGTCGCTTCGACGATACACCGCGGAGCCAATTGGAATAGATTCGACGCGATGCTTCTACATGTTTGAATCATCGTACTTGACATAATTCAGCTTCAGTAAGAGTAACAAGCTGTGACGTGTAGCAGAAGTAACGCATAGTTCTGCGATGTTGGATGCTTGAAGTTTCATCATGTTCTCTATGCGTGTACGATTGTTTGACAACGTTTCTGCTTTCGACAATTATCGTAGCTTTATGAAACTGTCGTATTCGATATAAATCGGTTTTAGCAAGTCTGTCGCTTGAATCTACTTATTGATTAATTAGCAGAAAGTCCCAATTGCGGAGCCATTCTGACGATTGTTTTTTGGCTATTCTTTTTTATTAATTTTATATACCGCTGGATCAATGTTGTATCTGTATTTATTCATTCTAGAATACTCGATTGAGTTTATATTGTAAAGAGAAATTTAAAAAGCCCTGTATTTTATCGCATTCCTGCAGTTTTTGTTTGGCGGAGTTGATCTCGTGCAGCTCGCAAGAACGGCTCATATCCGAGTTCGAATTCCGTTCTCGATTTATCACGATCGCTCGAGACCCCATCTCCTCCCGCAATATTTAACCTCGTCGGACCGAATCGCTCTCGCCAAAGAACGCGTCTAATCGAGTCAATGAAAATGGAGCGTCCTCGAGAAGTCGATCGACGCCGCCTTGGCCGCTCGCGAATGGAAAAGCATTGTACGGGAAACCGTCGCCTCTTTCCGAGTTTCTTTTAAAGCACCGCGGACTCGAAGTCCTCTTAATCGTTCCTCATCGATCGTGGCCCGAAGCGCGCGGTGTGCACCGGTTCGTTCGATGCACCGGTCGGACAAGCGATTTTTTAGCGGAGGGAGACGACCGTACAAAGAAGGCTAAAGACCGTGAACGGTGTATAAGATGGCGAACGATTAGACGGCAAAGCGTCGCTCCGCGCCCGGCCGTGTCTCATATAAATCTCTCGCTTGGCGCGCCGAGAAATTTATGGTACGCCCTTCCGACCGGCTCTAAGTAATACGTTTTCTTCGCGTCCGTAGATACGACGCTCGATTAACAAATCCCGGGGGCCACGCCCACGCCACCGAGTTACGATATTAACAACGCAAGGAGTACGATTCATTTACGCCCACGCCCGGGTTTCGTTTATGAATGAAACGGCCGAGATCGAACCGACTGGTGGACGGCTTGAACGGGCCGGGGTCAATGGGCAGCGGGCTCCGGTAGCCCCGCGTTGACGCTATCTGGCCGCATGCCGTTGAAATATTGCTCGTTTTGATGCGGTTCGAGCGCGTTTCGATACGGAATCGTGTACCGCCGCTCGACGGAAACTAGGTGACGCAAAGACTCCCCTGATCGTTTCATCGCCGATCGAGCTCCCAGCTATCGCGGCCTACGTTCGACCGAGTAATTTATTATGATAACAAACTGATAGTAAATGCGACTGTGATTGGTCGGTTTCGTAGGCTGCGCGACAATTGTGGAAATTCACGGTGTCGTGAAACGTTGGGACGTTGAAACGTTGGCTGGAGCACTCGAATCTATTGTGTGCGATTTCTTTGCCGCCCGGATCGCGTAGATAGGTTAAACGCGATTCAGCAATTGTGTTTCAGGTACTCAATTTTGTCGTAAACGCGCCGACGACACAGGAAATTGAAGAATCATTATTATTCTTGTGAGCTGTTGATGTTCCCTCGTAACTCGTAACCGGAAGACGACTCCTGCCAGTGCATTTTATGGTCATGGAAATTTTGAAAAGTAATATGAGCAACGCTTCATGTTTTATGTCCTTCTTGGCGTCTCCAATGTTACTTTACGTATGCTCCTCTGTTCAGACAGAAAAATAATTCAGGAAACAATTATTTGAATTTGTTTAATTAATTCTTAAAGTTTCCATTATAAAACAGGTTGCAGAACAGTTAATTCTTCAGGCTCCAAGTTTCATCCTTATTGCCCAATCATTTCTGAGACAAGAACAAAATAATTTGCCTTGAATCAGGTATCAACCAATCGTTCGCAACTTAGCAGCGACATCAAAGACGAACGCATATTCAGGAGCACGCTAACAGAATTTCGGACTGGCAGGAAAACGCCGCGAGAAACAGAAAGGCGCCGGCAGAGGAGCTCAAAGCTCAAACAGAAACAAAGTGGAGGGAGGGTGGGATCTCGCGTCGCGTCGACAGAGAATTTATTTCCGACTGTCTCTTTGGCGAGCAGTTTGTTAAGGGCACAGCTCCACGAAGGCTGAGAGCGGAATCACAGAAACTCGATCCACGGGATTTCGATGGTTCGCAGCGATGCGACCGGGGCCTCCCCCGATCGATTATATTCCGGCTCGCTGGAAAAAAGAATGTCCGATAGGGAGGGAAGGACGGTATCTCAGTTTCCACATCGTTTGACGTTTGCCCCGGGGACATAAAGGCGAGAGCAGCGCGCGCCTCGATCCGCAGCACCGCCGTCGCCGTCGCCGCCGCCACTCTTGGGACAAAAGTCCCGCGACCAGATGGAAGATGGGTGGACCCGGGCGATATGGCAGAGGGAAGAGTCTTCTGCTCGGGACGGCTCGCTTCGGTATAAATTAAAACTTCCTTTTCCACTTCTGGAGTCGTTAATTCGTCGTGTCACTATCCGACGCATAACTCTCGCGGTTTATTTCTCTCCGGCAGCTTCTCCAAGTCGCCGAAACTTCGCCTCTATATTTCCAGTGACAGACACACCGTGATTTTTGCGCGCCACCGAAGCGCCGATTAACCGGGCACGTTTATACGCTGTATAAGTCTCGTTTGAGCTGCTTTCGTCCAAGTTCGTTCCAAGTCTTGGCCGAGGGAATTTTCCATGCGACGAATAGACACGGTCCAGGATGGAGCACTGAAATCCTCCAGAAACGCTTCGCGAGAGTTAGAGAAGATCTTTCTAAGTAGATCTTTCGCATTGCTTCCCGCGTCTACATTTTCATTCATCGAACGACGTTTCCCTTCCGGTGACACCGGCGACGAACGCGCGTCAAAGGCCGAACGAAGAATTCCTTCTGGCTGAAAAAATTGTATACCCGCGCGCGCGGGTCTAACGAGAACGTCAGAGCCCTAGGGTGCCGCGGTGCAGGTACACCGTCCCAGCAAATTACGCTTTTTCCAGCAGCGGGGTAGATAAAGTCACCGGGACACGTCGCTGGCTAAGACAAATAGAGGACAGGCAGCGCGCGGGCCTCCCGGTAAAGCCGGCCAAACACTAATGAACCCGACGAGTCCCCGGAATGGTATCGGACGAGGAGAGCCCGGCCGTGGCCGGTGATTAGTCGTTAATGCTTATCATTAACCCCGAGGGTTAATTCCCGCATTAATTACTCCGTGTGTCGCCTGTTGGAAACTATCTCGGGCCGTGAGCGCGCGCCCGTGCATCGAACACACAGGTGCAGCACGACGCATCGGCGTGCATCGTGTCGCGTCGCTTCGCTTCGCGTCGCGTTGCGTCGAGTCGCGTCGCGACGCCACGGGCCGGTTCTCGCGTGGACGCCGAGGCGTCGCCACCATTGCGAAACCGGGCCCCGAAGCTGTCACGAGCCGCGCCGGGCTACTCGCCTCGTCCGTCTGCATTAACGCGTTCCAACGGACGATTTATTTCGATCGATCCACGGCCGACCGAACCTGCCGTTCTCTTCCAAACTCTATTTACCTCCGTCGCCGGACCGTCCAGAGTCCGCCTCCCATCGTTTGCGGTCCCGTTTCGCGCTTCGTTTTCGTTCCCCTCGGACTACCACCCCGAAACGTTCCATTTCCCTCTGATGGAAAAGGATGCCCCTCTGTCTGAAACCTGCCGGCGCTTCCCTTGCCTGCGCTAATTTGTTTTGCAACCCGCAAATTCTCGATTATCGTGCCAACTTCTTGAAATTGGTCGACAATGCTCTATTAACGCGTTCGCTGAAACTGAGCATTATTTGAACAGAAATAAATGTTTCAACCATTCGCACTCGAGCGGTGACTCCATGGCGCCGCTAAAATTGTTGCATCACATTTTAAAATCGTTTCAACGAATGAGAAAGATGCTGTTCTTTTCTTGAAATTTCTTGATGCAATCTAAAGAGATCGACGTAACGTTCGATATCTCTAGCAACGATTTTAACCTTTGACCCCATACCTCTGTTTACACAAAAACGATCGAATCTGGGAATGCAGTCTACAGGGTAGACGGAAGTTCTCCCAGTGTGAAAGTACACCGTATTTCTTGCGGTTCGCATCCGACGCAACGAAACACGAATCTCGTTATCGAGCGGAGGTTGTTCGTCGAGCCAAGAAGCGGCCACCGAAATCCATCGGAGCTGTCATCTTTTTGCGCAGCCCCGGTGCCGCCGCGGGAAACCAGACGTCGTTGAAAAAGTCGGCGACGAGAGCAACTAGTTTACGAGAAAAATTGAATCTGACTGGCAAAAGAGGCCCGCGCGGGGTTGGGCTGTTTCCGGGCGTCGAGCGAACGGTTCCACGTTGATCTCGCCGATTGATTCGCCATCGTGAACTGGTCGCGCGGTCGGACACACGCCGCAATAGGGGACAGCCCGGCCGTTTTATTGGCCCCGCATGCCGGTTACAAGTGTATTATGTTTTCAGCGAGGCGCCGACTTGAATCTCAAATGCCATTTACCGAACCGCGCGCATCTTTATTGCATGACAGTTCCCGTGCCTCGTAAACTTGTCCCCGGTGCCGAAGTTATTGCGCCCGGATATCCGATAGAACGCGGCGGCATTATCTCACCGCGGCCAGCGTGATTTTTCGACGGACCTGTCCCCAGGCTCCACCTGCCCCGCCAACAATTACTCCACGTTTATTAGCCATCCGACTGGCAGCCGAGAATCCGCGCCGCTTCCAGTTCGAACCGCGAGAATAGAAACGGAAGACCATATCATCTAGCCTTAATTCGCCATTCTTTATTCGACGATTCGAAAAGGAATTACCTGTCCGCCTCTGATTTCAACGCTTCCTGTAACGATAACATGGCCCCTAATAATTGCAGAAAAACGTAGACTGCAGTTACTCGATCAATTTATTCGAGATCGAATCAGTCGAGTTTCGACAAACTGTTGAACAGATTTTTCAAATACAGGTTGTATCCGAACGGGCCGGTAATCAGCCAACTTGTCACTTCGTTATTCAGAATCGCTATCGTTGGCCGGAAAAGAAGGCGAAAGATTGCATCGACAAGTTCGCCGCAGGAAGCGATCGCGATTCAGAGAAGTCCGAGGGAAGTGAAACTAAGCACTTTTGCAGACGGGGCACACCCACGTTTTTGGCCCAGAAACCGCGCGGACGGGTCCCACGGTTCCCGTCGAAGGCTACGGATGTCGTTGCTCCAGTTTGCACGCATCTCCGTCGACGCGATCGAGGCGTCCCGGTGACGCGATCGAGCGTCGCGCCCGCGGAACAGGTTTGATAGACAATTATGGATATCGCGCTCATTATTCAGGATCACCGCGACGCGATATTATATCGCTCTTTTTTCCCCGCTCTCGCCTCGTAAATCTCCTGTATCGGTTAACGCGCGCGCACGGAACTGGATATCGACGGTTCGCCCGGCAATTAATCCGATACCGCTGCCGAGTCGGTGCGTGCCTGTTCGCCAAGGCGAGATCCGCTGTAAACTGTTATCGTCGAGCCCGTCGGAAAATCTTGAACGCGCCAGCCGAAACCGATCGCCCGACGTAAGAGACTCGCGAAACAACTTGTCTCGGAACCCGTGTTCTAAGCTGTCTTTCCGTCGATGAGAAAGCAGGGTCTCGGGGATTTTTCCTAGGATCGGGCACCCTAATTAAAATCATATTCATCGTCGATGATAATAATCGACAAAGGGAACCGTATGCCGGCTGCACGTAACAGTTATCGGAGAGGGTTATCGCTCGTAATAGTCATTTTCACGAGCTATATAACCGGCAGAGTTACACTGGATTTAGGGAGGAGCTTACGTAACAGTTGCAGGTTTATAGAAAACGAGAGAGAGAGAGAGAAAGAGAGCACGTTTATAGAAGACGTACGTTTTTATATTTCCGCCGTTATCTTTACGACAGGATTTATGGCTCCGGCGTCGCGGTCGCGGAGGACCACTTGTCGCCGAGCGTTCGATTCTTCTGCCGGTAGCTGAGGACTTTAGGTAACAGTTTAACAGACTGATAACGGGGACAGAGAACACAAAAATCCCGGTTGCATCCATCCGTGTCCGTTTCTCAGGTCGCCGAACCTCCAGATATTCTTGAGAGTGCTCTAGTTATTGGACAGACCTATATCAATTTTTACCGTCCAATTAGAGGACGCTTCTGATAAGAAAATTGTACACTAGAAACAGATATGGATTAAAAATACGCTAAATGTACATGGAAAGGTTAACTCACCTTTAAATTTCACCGAGGTAATAAAGGTCTGTCTGTCTGTCTGGCCTCGACCGGCGAATAAAGTCGAAAGATTGGGCACAGTCCGAAAGTGCAGCCCGCGATTGCCAGCGCCGCGAGCATTAACTTCCCGGAACGGGAGCAAAGGTTAAATCACCGATACACTGGGGCCGCGGGGTCTACTAGCGAGCGTGCGCGAAAGATCGAGTTAATTCCGGCGGGTGTTGAGCTTGATACAATTTATCGCTAGGCGCGCGTGATTCAGGGGAGGACTCGCGTATCCTGCAATTTAGGCAATCGCGTAAGCAGCCGGCCGAAGAAAAGGACTGGCATTGCGCGAGGAACGAAGGGAGAGAGAGAGAGATAGGCGTCCATCGCGTCGGTGCGGTCTGCTCGAAAATGCACAGGGCCGAGTCGAGGTTGCATGCGTCAAGTGCATACTTCAAGTCACCCCGGCCCTCGGCTCGCAACGTCTATCCAGCCGCCGCCGTCGCCGCACCGCCTTTAGTTCGAGGGTGGAAACGGGGAGGTGGTGGAAAGAGGCCGGTTTAATGCCTGGATATACGGCGAGGCACACGGGCGTGCCCGGTTTCATCGGGGTCGAGGCAATTTCGCCGGGGAAATTAAGGAAATTTTCAGCCGTGGCGAGGGGCTCGCATATTTTCGGGCCGGCCCGCGAACGATTAAATCTTTCCTGGAAGAGTTACCGTCGACAACGGCCGCGTTTATTTTCACCGCCCGATCAAAGATATCGCGGATGTTTCCCGAGTGTTTCGAACGACCCGGAAGAATCGCCGCGCCAAGCCATGCCGATCAGAAACCTTCCTCTGAGTCTTCAACCCTTCGATGACACACCTGTGACAACCTGTATCAGTCGTGTTCTCGCAAAACTCGCGCACCTAGCTCAATCGCATATATCAAAAGTTTAAGCTCGTCCCAATCAACCATTTTCTACGACATTCTATTTTACCTACTCGTTCACTTTTCATCGATAAAGACCATTTAATAACAGAAACGCGTAGTTAATATCGTAGATTGATCGTTGCGCAAGGATTCGGACAGGCTGATTCAAATTTCATCGAACTCGGTGTTTTAGGTAGTCCCGATAATCTGCAACGTGCATACAAATTAATTGCATTTTGGTCGGGACGAAGTACGAAACATAAATCATCCACAGGCATCGCAACAACTGCTTCTATGGTAGTTGAGAAAGAATCGAGGAATCGGTGGCGTTACAATTAATAAAACCTCGACAGGGTGTATTTAGGGAAATTCCGTGTTCGGGGGACACTGATTGATGGAAACAGGAATTACAGGGAAGGTGTCTTAACCGGTGTTTGTACTGGACGAAAAAGAACAGCGAGTCTATAGTCGAACTAATTGCCCCGCTTATTTTAGCCGATTGCACGCGGTAGCATTTTCAGCGAGGGCAATTTAACGAAAATATATAGCAGGAGACTTTGTTGGAATTTTTGTCTTTGTCTCATTCTAATGTTAGAAGCTTTTAGTCATACCTATGAACTAGTTAAAATAAATTAATATAGCACGCTTGAAATTGCAAGGTTCGTTGGTTGAAATTGCAATGTATGCAACGTATAATATAGGGCCAATATAGACCAGTACGTACAAGTTCGAACATAAAGCAAGAGAGACGGTATCGCTGCGAGAGAGGTCCAAGGGAATTTCCGGCACGGAGTACCTCTTTAGCGAGAGATCCTCCCCCAATCTTAATTGGCGCGCTCGTCCAGGCCCGTGAGATTAATTCTACAGATACTTTCACGTTTCCGAATGGGTGGGACGGGCGCTCGCGAGGCCGAGACCACCGGCGCACTAAAAATACTCCGAGGGGGGATCACGGTGAGACATGTGTCCGGCGGCGTCGAGAAGGAGGCGAGTCTCCGAAAACGGTCGAAACAAACGGCGTTCTAGACGCGGGTGGAGAATCGCGGCCGCGGCGAGCTCGTAAAACGTCTGGAAACTTGTGTGGGAGGAAATGTCAAAGTTAGTGAATGGCCCATTCAATGCACTGTCGCGTCCGGTCAAACCGGTCCCGCGATCTCTCGCCGCGTTTATTTGGCACGCACGCTCGACGTTAGCGCGGCCGAAAGACGGAACGAAGAACGAACGTATCGGAGCGCGGAAGCGCTATCTTATCTCACTCTGCCAATTTTACACTGGTTTTAGAGGAAACGGAAAATCTTGTTGTTAATGTCAATTTTTGGGAATTTGATGCTTTGAGCTAGGTGGACGATTTTTTAGTAGAACGATTCTGTAGACTTCGTCGAATTCGGTGGTATATTTTGTTGGTAACACTGTATTTAACAGAAAATAATTTGTAGAAGTTTAAAGCAAAAGCTGTGGAACTGCAAAGATTATTAGATTACTTATAAAAGTGGCGATAGTTCAGTGTAAAGATTTAAATTTATATATTAATCTTGAAACATGAATAAAGAGATACGAAAGGTTCGCAGCCGAGTTTATCGAGGCATCGATTGAGAAAAAAATTCGCAAAGACGGTGTTATTTTAGGGATTCCCTGGGCCGGCCTCAGGGATCCGTAAATCATTCGGGCGGGCTCGTGGTAGCGGGAGCCAATGGCATCGGATTCGCCAATGGATTCGCTGGCATCGATCTGTCCGTTCGACGGAAGGACACCGGGAAGCGGCGGCGTCAGGTTTGATTCGTCAAAGTGATCGGGGACCGGAGTCGCTCAACTTCGAACGCGACCCGAAGACAATGCGGTGTCCGTGGCTCGTCCTCGCGGGCGCGGAATGTCTTTCTCGCGCCGGGGGACAAGGAACCCGGGGACAAGGAACCTGGGGAGAGAATTGATCGGTTCGCGAGAGTTGTCGAGCGGGGTGATTCACTGCGTCGTTACTGGAGCCTTCGCGCTCCGCGTTCCGCCCGTTATTGCTTTTGTTGCGCGGCCCGAGAGTCCCCCCTCCGAGAAAGACAAATGCCATGGGACCGCGAAAATGGGCCGACGAAGATCGATGGATCGCCCTCCTGGCCGTCGCGCTACCGTGATCCTTCTTCCTTCCTCCGGAAAAAATTCGGAACAACACGCGCTGGTCCTCGGTCACCCGGATGAATCTGACACCGGCCGATCTTCTAATCTCATTATGCCGAGCCAAGGTCCTACCCGGTGATCCTTCAGCGATCCGGACTTCAACGATCCAGACATCGGCTTACTTTTCACTGGAACATGGCCGAGGTTATTATAGGCCGATTATCAAGTATAGACGAGAATTATTTTTTCGATGACTCTGCATGCAATTTACATGAAAGGTGGACAATTTCAGCTCAATGGATAAATCCTTTTATTGGACATGCTCGAGTTTAAAAATGGCCGACTACGAAGTCCCTGCTAGAATTACTTTAATGGCCGTTTATATATAAACCAAACATACCAAATTAAATCACTTTATACTATTCTCTAACTATTTCTCAATTGCGAGCGACTGTTGCGACACCCTGTACAACCGCTGATTTTTCAATTGTCCAAGGAAATTGTACCCGCGCTTTGATTTTCCTGGAATTCAAATAAAACCGGCCACTTCAAACTGGATGAAGTCATTGACGTTTTTTTATTCAAGCCGCTTCGGCACCCCGCGATCACGTATTCTTCGGGCACACGATGACTATCATTTTTTTTTTTTGTTCTGTTCCAGGTAAGCCTCGGCAAATCCTCTTCCATACGGCCGATCGAACGTAACGTGACCCGTGAGTATTTGGCGACGAATACAAATAAGCGCGCCGAGGCGGAACCTCCGCGAGCGTGTTCCAGTGGTTCGCATCCACCGATTCGCGATATTTTGCACGGCCGACTGCCAAGCAGAAAAGGGTGGCTCGAGAAAGAAACGAAGCGCAAAGAAGGACGAAATTCGATACATTCTATGATATACCTTCTATTCGGTATCGATAACCGAAAAAATTGAAGATCGGCGTCGACCGGTTAATTTAGTGAACACGTTCACTCGTCCGCATTTTCGAATACCATCGGCGACGTCCGCTTTGTTTCAAACGCGGGCTTATCCCGCGCCGAGTTATGGCTCCCAAACGCTGAAGCCTGCCGGGCGTAATTGTTATTCTCGCATAATTTAATGCCTCGATCAACAATTCAAATCGAGCCCGCGCATAAAATCCGACGTTCGTCGAGAGACACCATCTTCGCGGACGAGTACTCCTCGCCCGCTGAAAAACTGTCTTCTCGTCGGCCATTATTTACTTACCGTGGGCTCCGTTGCAACAATCAATTATGGATGAAGTCTCGCGGCGGAACGTCTTGCTTCGATTAACCGGCGGTGGAGCTCGTTAAAATTCGGCGGTTCACGCTCGTCTCGGTCGGTTGCATTCCGAGCTTCTTTCGGTTTATGTGTTTGCTGCTGTTGCGATCGTTCGTCCGTCAACCCTTTACTTGCGACCGCGACCAGCAGTGTTTCACCAAGTGCGAGGTAATTGACGAATCTATTTGATTTGTCAATTACTTCGTGCGTCAATTTATCGAGCACAGTGATTTATATATTCATTAAAATAAAACATTGAGTATAATACACTGACAACGCAACAATCATAAGAATTAAAAGTAAAATGTTGCACGTAGTCGATCCAGTGACAAAAATTAATTATTTCGAGTCGATTACGCACACCTGGCGGATCCGCGAAACCCGGAATCTTTCGCCGGGATAAATATTTGTCGACGCCATGAAATTTCATGCGAAGCGTGTCCTCCGCGCGGAGCATTCGAGGCGTTTAAACTCCAATAATTGAATTCGCCGATATCGCTCCCCGTGTCCCTGCCATGGAAAATTCAGGCTCGCCCACGCGGCGGACCACGTGCGTGGGCGGATGCACGAGCTTCGTGCTGGTTTATCTCGAAAGCACCTCATCCCGGATCGGACGACATTCTACCGAATGTTATGGCAGCGATAGCGTCGGCTAACCTCGCGGACGGCCCGTCGAAAAATCGGCGCGGATTTCCGTCGCGGCGGAACTGATTTCGAAAAGTATTACTATGCTGCGCAGATGAATTCGCGGAGGTAATGGCGAGGCCAAGGACAAGTTTCGAAGGAAGTTATGCTGGCGAAGGAGGTGTCTCGTGGGACACGTTCTGTTTCTTGAAAGAAACTTATGCAGTTGAATATCCACTTATTAAACTGTCGTGTACCCTTGTCAAAATGTTGCACGGATAAGTGAAGTAAATTACAAAATTACTGTAAATTAAGTTGTCATATTTTATATGGATTTTACTCGCAAGTCAGAATAATACGTGAATCAGAAACGAAGTACACCCGCCTACAAAAGCGGCCGAGGAAACACCATAGACCGAAATGAGGAATAAAGGCCACTCGCTCTCGATCCGTGTTCCGACGTCCCGGAAAAGAACAACGCGTTTCGGCAAACAATACCACCCCAGTTTCCCGCAACGAAGAAAATCTGACTTGCCCGGCTATTACTTTGACCTTCCAAATATAAATGCGGCGAGCAGGCCGCTGCACGCGTCTTGATAAAAATAATTGGGTTTACATGAGCCGCTATTACGCGAACACCATGAAATGGAACAATTTTCCTGCTCGCCATTCACGGCGAGCCACCGCCCGCAGGATCTGTATTTCAACCAGTTCCTCCTTCTTTTTTCCTTTTTTTTTCGAGAATTTCTATTACGTCCGCTTGTTTGCTTCTCCTCGCGAGATCTTTATAAATTTGGCGCCGCGAGCCGGAGCCGTTTTTGCATAGTTCTCCCTTGAATTTCCCGGCTTCCTCGGCAGAAATAACTGACCGTGTTAAAGGGAAACCGTGTTGTACGGGATTGCCGGCGCGCACACCCGCGTTCGTTTTGATAATACGGGAAACGGAACGTGTATACGCGCGGCGCGCGTTCGTGCCGCGCCGGTGCCGGTAAGAAAGGGTATATTCTTGAAATAATACGGCCGCGCGGATAAAAAGCGCGCCGGGCTAATAGCTTGATGCCGAAACAATTGGGGGAGGGGGGCGGAGTTTGAGGCGCGGACTTTGGGCGATGCTAATTTCCCCCGCGAAGCTTATGCACGAATTTCGATGCGGAAACACACATACGGACAATAGTCTGCTTCGCCATCAATCTCCTGAAACCGGGGATCACGAGCAGCAACTTCATCCCCGATAATCTACTAACACGAGTTCTCGCCCGACTCGGCGATTTCGATTGTCATTTAATTAGTCTCGTCGGAACGCGTTTACTCGAGGACCGATTTGCAACGCGCTCGCCCAGAGAATCCCATCGAGCCGTATACGGCCCACATCCTAATTCCGCGACAATGTACCGCCGTGCATAATAAACGCGACACGCATAACGCCCGGAGCGTGGACGACGCCTGCGTCCGCGTCCCATCGAATCCTATCTTCGCAAAACCTGCTAGCTCCGGCACTCGCCAAACGCTCGTTTCAATTTCGTTCGATTTATGCGCTAAATATATTTTTTAGAGGATCTATGCGCTATAGTAAAATCTTGCAAGTAATATGAAGGCTTACGAGGATGGTGGGGATTGGTAGAAAGTCTTAGGACTTATGGATGTGCGACATAATTGATTTCAAAGTTGTTGAAATTTTAAGGCTTCCTTCACAGAAAATTATTGCATTTTGTTAGGCCAAGCACGTGCTGGAATAAAAATTATAATATAATATAATATTTTAAAGTATTATATCATAATAAAAATGATAACACGTTCACTGTCCCAATGACTATATAAAATTTACAAAAAGATTTATTGACTTAGCAATCATAAAAACGATACGGAAATGGACAGCGATATGAAAATTTTCGACAGATGTTTTCAAGTGTAATATGGCTATTATGACGGATTCACTGGCCACGCGAGTTCTTCCCACAAACGAGCAGCCACAGGCTATCCCAGAACCAGGTTCCGGAAAATATTTAATTAAATGAAATTATAACACGCGTAATTCTGTAGATTAAATTCCCGCAAATTTAGCGGGCAAAGGGATACGTTTATCTGCCGCCCAAGTTTTAACCCTGTATTTTTCGAACAAAGTGCGGTATACATGGCGGGGAAGCGTCCATCATGCTTTTACGTTCGAAGTTACGAAAATTACCGTTTGCATCTAGTTAAGAGTTGATTATAAAATAAACACGGCGAATCTACCCCGGCAGCGAAGTTTGCGAACTAATGTTTTAAACGCTATTGAAAATAACGAACGCTCGTTCGTGTAACGAAACTTTCGGTGCGTAGATCGAAATATTTATATTTAAGCTTCGCGTAAATCATTCTAAAATCTCTCGGGAAAATTGTTCGAAACGACGCAGTAGTTTATTTCAAATTATTCGTATTTTTTGTTCGCTTTATTCTGACTCGGCTTTAAAATATTTCGAACTTTTTGAGATTTCAGAATACGTTTTTATTTTCATTAATATTACGATTTAATTAGCCAATGGTCGCTTTTGACGCTTGACGACTATACTCGTGAAGAGACGAAATACTGCCACTTCTTCATGACGAGTGTACTCGTCAGTATGGCTAACTGGTTAAGAGGGCGCGCGAGCATTCCGAGAGAGGAGAATCGTTTGTTCGAGGCGTTCCAGAAGAAAAATTGCAGCGTCGACGGATGCAACTTAGATATCGCAGTTTTATGGAACGAAAAACGAATCACGCGCGAGATCATCGAATCTCTGTCCCTTTCCTACGCGGACGCGTCGTATATTTCGTCGGCCCCGTACGCGCCGTGGAAATCGGTATCGACCAACGGGAGACGCGCGCTTCGCGCGCTTGTAAATCGATATCGATGTCGCTGGGAAAGCGACGGGAACGGTAAATAGAAGTGGCTTTTGATAACGACAATCGCGCCATTCGCGCACTTCATGGTTCTTCTCTACCCTCTCTTCTTCCCTCTCTCCGTTCCTCCCTCTGTGTCTCTATTTTCCTTCTTCGCTAGCTTTTTCCACGTCGACGCGATGCGCTTGGCTTTTATGGTCGTAAAGAAGCGGTTGCCGGGAGCCGATTGCCCGGCTGCATTGTTTCTCCAACTTTATTTTAATGTGCAGCCGGCTGCAGCATCAGATGTTCCGTTACCGTCTGCGACTATAGACATTATGGAACGAGTAATACGTTTTTTAAATAATTCATAGCGTCACGGGATCTGTTAGAGCATCGCGTCTCCGGAACCTCTCGTTCCGCGCAATCTTTCTGATAAATAATCAGACTTTATTTATATATTTATTCATTCATTTATTTATTTATTTAGCACAAAGTTAATTTGATATCGCGTGTCAATTTTTATTATTTTATTAAATAAAATGGTCGCGATCGAATCGTGCATCGTGGGAATCTCCGTTATCCAATTAGAGAATTCTTCCCCGAAGATTAACGGAACGAAAAATAGAAGTTTGCTCTACGAGGCAAATCGAATTAATGGAAAACGATCTAGCAGTCATTTACAGTAGATCAAACGGTTACTTCGGCGAACTACCGACAGCAGGGACAAGTCGTTCTATAATAAGTTCCCCCCCGAACAAGGTATTACGAAGTTCGAATTGACTTTTCTACTCGCAGCGAATTTTTCTCTTGGACAGTTCTTCGCTAAACGGATTACGAGAACCCATCAGCGAGACTCGCCCGTTATTAGACCCACCATTTAGCATGATTAGGTTACACGGCAGCGTCTGGAGCAGCTCCAACGCTCGCCCTCGTTCATACTTCAAAACAGAAGCGGCAGAGAGTCGCAAAATCCAGCGACTCTCGCCGCTTCGATCGGAATAAATCGTCGTCGGCACTTTTCCGAAAATTAAACGTTTAAATAATTACCGTTCCGCGACGTAAAATTTCTGGAGGCAAGGGGTGACTCGTCCTCTTGCTCCGAGGACGCGGGAACAATCCCGCTTCGGCGGTTTCCGGCTCCGAGAATAATGAGTAGCCCCATCGATAGGGCAATTAGGGTTGTCCGGCTTATCAGGCCTGACAAGAAGATCGATGCGCTCGCGGAGGACGCTAAGAAATATTAATAAAAAGGAAAGAGAAAAAAAAGAAAATCCGTAAGAACCTAAATGGGCCCAGTCATCCTCCACGAAGGCGTCTCAGACCCGTCCGCCTCGCAAGACCAAGGGGAACGCATTTTTCCAATCGTCCATTCTTCCTGATTACACCGTCGGCGAAGTCCCCCCGCGCGCGCGCGCGCGAGAATGTTTCGCTGTATAATGCCGCGCCGATGAAATAAAAAGAAAAAAAGCCACACGGACATCATCGCGCCTCTACATTCCGCCGTCAGTTTAATCACTACCCATCGAACGGGGATCCGTCGGCGATCGAGAAGCGGCCAGAAAGAGAAACGCGCCGGCAGCCGATCAACGTCTTCTCCCCGGGCATGGACGTCGCCGAGCCGACAATTCTGCCGTCCTAATTAATTTCATCGTTTCGTCGCGACGAAACTGCCGCCGCGAATAAACGTGTCCGCTGAAAACGGAGCGGCGGCGGCGGCGGTCGGATTAAAGGATACCCGTCGAGCGTGACCGAGGAAAATGACACCTTGTACAATTAGGTAATCCCCTTGGGATTGGTGGGACGCGATAATCCGCCTCTAGTCTTTCGTCCGTCCGTTCCGAAGACGGCAAAAAGTGAAAAACGAAGCAACTCGCGCGTCGATAATCGCTCGTTACCGTCGCGATTGTTGGTCTTAAACATTTTCCGATGGCTTGTAGACGTTTCATTCGATTTGGAAGAGATCAAGGGTTGCGCTTTAACAGCGTTCGCGTTGGTAACGCTTTATTTTTACAGTCACTGTTATCGAAATAGTTGAACTGTAAAATAAATTCTTCGCAGATCTGAAAGAACTAATAAAAATCGCAGCGATTAAAATCACTTGATAATTATGATGCCTTAATTTAAAAGCAAATTAATGCCACGACGTCGATGTCGTTAAAATTACGATATTATTTTTTCGTATCGACGCGCTCGTCGAAGGCGTTCAGACCGGGCTTACGCAAAAGGAGAGCCTCGATTCCACCGAACGCGAGTAAACTGGAACATTCCCCAGCGTCTTAACGCGTTTAACAGACTGCAAAATAAACGCGCAAAACTCGCGGCCCGCTCGCCGACGGCTTACACAAGCTAGAAAATTGATTTTCATTCCGAAAGCTCCGTTCCGCGCGAGAAATCGGCCCGATTCAGCGGCTAATTACCTATTAGCCTCGATGCACGAAAAATTTAATTACACGTCGCGGCTCGAATTTGTTCGGTTACTCTTAATATTGCGAAATTTATGATTTAATTACCGCTAAGTATAGGCCGTGTGTCGCCGGACGCGGCGGCGAGTGGGAGTGCGCAATTTTCTGTCCGCGTTACGTATGATTTACTCGCGCGGAATCGGACGGGTCCGGAGCGGAGCGGAGCTGAGCGGAGCGGCGTCGGACGCGCCGCGGGCCCTCGTTAAACGCGGCGCTCTCGGTATTGAGGTACGGGTAACGGAGAGCCGTCTCCTCTTGCCCGCGCTCGCGTCCGTTTTCGGGCCCGAGCGTTCAATCAGACGCGCGTCGGTCGTTAAATTAATCGATTACTTTCGCCGGAGCGTAATTCGACCGGACGGTTCGCCGCCGCAATCGCCGCCGCCGCCGCCGCCGCCGCCGTCGACCGGTAAATTATTTTTTCACGCGTCCCGCGGCGGGAACACCGACGCCCCGTGAAATCCCGCGATTCGTTACGTGGCAAATTAATTATTGGATGCGTCGGAGGCGGACGCGGGTGAAAGTCCCGTCCACGGCGACACTAAAAGTGTTCCTCGCCCGGCAGATTACTATCATTAGTCCGCGGACGTTGGTCCCGCGTGATCTTCCGGGGTTGCGTGGATTTTATACTCGACGCGTTCGACTCGCGTGTTTGACTCGCGCGTTCATGCCGCTACCGCTCGAACGCACTGTTATGCCACGGTGGCAAAGCATCCATTTCTATATATTTTATATCTAATTATAATATATTTGTAATACTATAGTACATAAGGTACAATACAATACAAAAATATATGCGTAATTATGCCAAGAAATGCCACGCGACGAGTACATATATGTACTCGGAGGAACGACTAACTGGTTGAACAGAAAGCTCCACCGAGTCAATAGATAGGTAGATTGAACGAAAGGAGGAGATTCCAGGAGGGAAGATGGTCGCGATGGTTGCGTCGTAGCGCGAAAAATGTGGCGACGGCAAGGAATTCTCGAAAGGAAGGTTCTATTTGCGCCGATTTCCCCATTTCGCCGAGCCTTCGAGCGTTCTGAAAAAAAAGTCCGGTTCACGCGACGAAGCGGGAATACTGAATGAATCGATAAAAGCGAATCGCGTGGGCCGTGATCGGGCTCGCCGACACCGTACTACGCACTGTCGTTTTCCGTCGTTTTCTCTTTATTATCCGGCTCCGTTCTCCTGTATTTGGAATCCCGCGCGTAGGACTGGTTTCGCCCGATGCACTCTCGGTGTCCGCCATCGATCCTTCTCCGTCCTCGTCTCTCCGTCGCGACGGCGTCGCTCGCTGCCCTCCGTCTATCCCTCCACCCCTCCACCCCTCTATCTCGCCATCCTTCTATCCTGCTATCCGTCTATCCGCGCGGTTTCGTTCCTCTTCACCTTCTAACCCAAATAAAATCGGCGATTCCCAGCCGCGGGGTTGCAGCGATAATGAATCGCGGCGGTTGCACGGCGTCGTTAGCCGGGTACCCTCGCGGACCCTGCAAGTCCTAGGATAATTAACTACGGCGCTTGGTCCCGGCCGAGAAATCCCGGTTAGTTACTCAACAAAGCTAGACCCGAAGCTCGGTCTGCTCGTCGAGAGTACGTCGGCAGGAGTGGCAATTACCCGCGGCTTAATCGTGCTCGCTGATTTATGATCGATATAATTATTCGATCATGCTTTATTGCTCTCGGCCCTCCCGGCCGCACCGTCCCGCAATCGTTCCGATCGCATTTATGAAATTATTTTTCTCCTTTTTTCCATGTACTGTTTCGCTTTGTTCAATTATTTCTCGTAGCTAAATTCGTTGAAACGGTCTTCATACATTTTGCTACGTTATACTGCTTGCCTGCTAAAAATTTATTATTAAGGATACGATTTATTGAAACGTCTCGTCGTTTTTATTACAGAAAGAAATACGTTCAACGATCTCCAATGAAAATTTCTAATTTCAATAATCGTAAAAAGGATATATGGAGCCGGTGATTCGACGCGACTATTTTTTAAACGACGCAACGTCGTTTCGAGTCGTCGTACGTTTTACCACCTCGTCCAACGATAAAAACGACATCGGTGCGTGAACGCGGCGTGCCAAGTGTCAACGAGAAACCCAGGCTCGCGGACACGCTCGGGCCTCTCGAGATAGGTGCAGTCGTCGCGTAAAGTTTCATCGCCACTCGTTAAGGCGCCTCGTTGCGTAGCCCGGTGGACTACCATTATTCGATTCCAATTAGCGGCAAGTTTGTTGCGATAGGACCACTCGCCGGGGCTCGAGTTGAGGAACGAGAACAGAACTGGATGCATTCGGACCCGGTTCCAGGGCTCTCGACGGCGATTACCGTTCGCGAGAGTGCATGCTGGCAATGTTTGCGAAATGGTAGAGTTCGTCGCGCCGCTATCCAATATAAATTCCATTGCTCCAGATGCTGCCGCATATTGGATCTATTAGTTTCCCTCTATGTCGCGTTCTAAGATGCGTCGAGGGGGCCTTGATGAATGTAATAGGGCTTCGGTTGCTATGGTGCTTGCAAAGAGGCGCGATTATCCGGAGGTATTCGGCTCGCGTTCAACTAGTTGGTCGCTGCGACGTGTATCAGCTCTGTCGCTGCGACGTATCGCGAACATCGATCATTTTCGACGAGTAGATAATATTGGTACAGGGTGGCTGTTTTTTGGGGTGGCGTCGGGCATTTTCCGGCGGCGCAATAATTCGCGAATAAGAAGAGGGTCGGCATGGCAGAGCGGCGCGGCGCGGCAGAGACACAGGGATCCATCAGGCAGATGCGAAACCCAAAAGGCGCTCGTTCGCGAGGACCGTTGATCTCGCGGGCCGCTTGTAAAACCTCTCCATTAGCGCGCGCACAGAGAAGCCTGAAAGCGCGCAACGCGCGGCAACGAGGATCGTCAAAAGCGAGCGTGCAGCGGATTCCTGGCCGTGGATGGCGCCGAAGTCAGCGTCCGCGAGCAAGAAAGGAGATAGGTTTCGCCGTGAATCGTAACGGGCGCGCAGACGAGGCCTCCCTCTCTCTCTCTGTCCGCGTTCTACAAGAAAAGGGAATCGGCGGCCGACCAGTGTGTGTCGTCCCACAACGACGCCCACAAGGGGACACGTCAGACAGCCTTGCCTTATACGTCGCGCGGCTGCATTTCCACGCTTGTAACCTGCAACACACGGACCCTTTGCATCTGTTCCCCGTGCCCGGTGCTTATAATGGGACCACCTATGCGACGTTTCCCGGCCGCGAACCCACCGAATGCACGCGGACGACGCGAACAGTCGAAACCGAAAAAATCTGTTCGAAACGAAGACGGTCCGGACCTTTGCTCGACGCGATCGCCAATTTTTTTCTTTTTTTCTCCGTCACACCAATTCCGTCCACGATCCTATCGAATTCGTTCACGGCGCGCCGTTTAACTTTATTTCCTCTTCAACCCCTTTTTTCGCTCCGACTGGAATCGAAGCAGCCCCGAAACGCCTTTTCGTTCTTTTCGTTTATTGCCGATAACTTTCCAGCCGGCAATTTTTTACCGCCCCTTTGTCCGCGACGGGGAATTCCTTTTGTCGCGGCCGGGGGCCGTCGACCCGCCCGGCTATTTGGCAAATGAAGTAGAATCCCTTCCCGGCAGAATTACGTTTCGCGACCTTTGAAAAATCCATTCCAGATTCCTTCACGGAAATTGCCCTGAAATCAACCATATTGTACGTCTCTTAGCTGTCCCATCGATGCGCGCAGAAACTGTGCTCGTCGAATTCGTAGCATGGCTTTTCTCAGGGGCTGCGCTGCAACTCCAAATAGTTCAAAGACCAAATAAAATCATGGACGCGAAATTTTCGAGTTGGTCCGTCCATTCGAACGAACCTGGCGGCGCGCTCGAGTTTTATGAATAATCTCGTCTGCATCGTCGATGAACGCGGATTAAATGCAGAGCTCGAGGATGCGCCGCCCGCCCGCTCATTGAGAACGCTCCCTCGTTTCTGTCTAATCTCTCCGCCCCGTCCGAAATTCCCGTCGAATTGTTTACCCCGAGAAGTGTCGAAAGCGTAGCGAGCGAGCGAGTGAGCGGGCGAGCGAGCGAGCCTGCAATCGAGTTCCGTCCTCTCGGCGGCGCTTCTTGCAATTCCTTTCAGCTGTTTGTCCAGCCTTTGTCTTGTGTGACAACGGTCTATATAGATACGGCAGCGGTCCGTTCCCGCGTTGACACGACGAAAGTAGAACGCAGTCATTGTTTGTCCACCTCTTACGATTCAGCGAGTTCTACGGTCCGTGAAATCGCGTGTGCTTCCTCGAGATTCTGTTAATCGCGGAAAACAATACGTTTCCTATTTCCGCGACCGATGCTCGAAGCGGATTGGTTTGGCCGGCCGGAGAGGACTGTTGACGTTCGCCGAGGATTGCGCGCCGGTCAAACGTTATCGAACTAAGGTAAACTACGATTTTTCTACAAAAGCTTCATCGATTTCAATCTCCAGCAACTATCGCCATTTTTTTCATTGATCGCGACCTTTGACCAAACGTGTATTGGATACGAAACGTATTTAGCGAAATTACAGCAGCTCGAAGATAGAGCGATTTTTAAGCCTGCTCTAGGCAACCCTTGGCGGGTCCAAAATGGACGATGTCACAAAATCTGCGATAAATCGGCTGAAAAAAATCGTAGATCACTTCCGTTTGATGCGTTGGAAAGGTGAAGCTTCCCTCTTGATATCCATGGTAGTTTCTGCCGCGAAAAAAATTTTTACAACTTCTCACGGAAGCAGGAATTTGAACTAAAGTTTGCTCACCTGGATTCGAATAGGAAATGGACTCGTTGAAAAGCTGAAGGAATACTGAAATATTATAGTATACCCTGTTGGATTATTTGTTAATTTATTCAAGGTTAGAACGGAAGATGAATGGTAGAAGAAAAGGAAATAAAATTGATAAAACAGGAAATATGATTTATCGCTTACAAAGATTAGAAAAGGAACTCGTCTGCGATCTTTTGTCGCAACATTAAAACACTTTGCCGGCGTAAAAATCGATGGCCTTTGAAAACGTTGAATCACCGAGTCGATCGTATCGTTCTCGTTGCGTTCGACAAGATCGACAATCTCTCGATTACCCAGCAGCCTAGGCAGACAGTAGCAATAGATATCCAGCCGGAGCTCTCGGCCCACAACAATTCATAAATGTTGAAAATACAAGTCAGGCTAGTCAGCCGGATGCGGGGTCTATCAGTCCCACGTCCGTCCACCTAATAAATAGCGGGGCGGAGATGATCTCGGCCGTGAATCGTGCTCGCACTTCGCCGGTTTATCTCGGTTTTTCATCTGCTTATCGGTAACGTGACTCGCGGATTCAGCCTGCGCTCACGGCCGCGTACACACGGGTCCCGGCTCGCTCATAAACCGGGTGAGATCTTAAAGACCGTCTCTCCCTCTCTCTCTCTCTCTCGCTGGTTCTCGCCTGTTCTGGGTCTCTGGGTCGGTGTCGCGAAATTTATCGCTCGCGTGGCGCCGGGGCTGCGGTGTCCCCCGCGGTAGAAATAAACCGTCGCTGAACCATTTAACGTCATCTAAAGATGCTGAAAGCGGAGCTACATTATCCTCAAGGCCGTAAACACGCGGCTAAAGGCTGCGGCGGAAGATGTCGGGCCTAAAAGCCGAGCGCGGGGCTTTCGGATGGCGTACGGGAAACTCGTCCGTGAAGGATACAACGCGTTCGACCGAGTTTATGCCGGTCCAAATGAGACATTTCTCGGGGATGTAACTGCCTCGTGAAATCGAGGGATCGGGGGATCCTACCAGAGGACCGTGGATCTTTGAACGACCATCTTGGAAATTTCAGAAAATTAAACTGCTTCATTTAATCGACGCTTTAATAACCGCGTCGAAGATCTCTGAAATAAAGCCAAGCGCCTACTATTCATCCATAAAGTTGCGCGATATCATTTTTATAATTTTAATGAAACCAATCTCGACAGAATCAGCAGGCTGTAATTACCGACAGGCCGTTAGCCGTACTCGTTCCCCGTGTTTTCCTTTAGTAACTCCCGAACAAAGCCGCGAGCAACGTTTCCGCCAAGGGAAAGCGTTGCTTGAAATCGCCTCGGGACACCCTGTATAATTCGAGCTCTCCGTGAGCAAGCGGTTTTCGAAATATGGAAAATCTCTGTAGATTTCGATGGCCTATCAGTTACAGCCTCGAGGCTGCATAACGAAGGTGTCAGTTCCAATCTAGACCGATTCGATCGCTCTTTCCTCGATTCGGCGGTTTTTAGAGGCGACCCGAGATTCGATTCGATCTAGAGGCTTTGGGACAGATGAGATGTAAATGAAACGAGGCAGTGGGTTAGCGGAGGAGCTGTTCGCGTCGCGACAACGCGCTCACGTTCACGGCGAAGGGCACACGCAAACGTGTGTGCGGCTATGCACGTAAACGTGTGCGCGGCTATGCATGCACGTGTGCAAGGAGTCGGCGGGGCGCCCGGCGCAGTCACGTTGGTCTTACGGATGTCACGTAGACGTTACGGGATCAAAAGGTCAATCTGTTCCCCCCGCTCCCCCACCTCTCTCTCTTCTCATTTCGATCTACGGCACATCAATTTCCTTCGGCGCTGTCATAGAGGCACGTAACTTCAGTGTTAGTTCTCGCACTTATCGCTAGATCGGAACTCCCCATCCGGAGCGACGCCTCTATCGTCGAACCGGATGATCGAATACGCGCGGGCTTTGATCCCGAGGCTGGAGATATGCCGCGGCTCAAAGCGAGATTCTATGGTTCAACCGAGATCCTCGCACCGCAGAGTATCTCCGCTACTTCGGAAATTCCCCCAGCTGATAGACATTTCGAATTCGAAAGATTGTAGAAACTACGCGCGGCTGGTCGGAGCCTCCGCGGGCAATTTTTGTCGTAATTATTTACGAATCCATAAATAAATAATAATATCGTTTTACTTGTTCAAGACAATATTCGTCACCTCGTTTACCCAAGATAAGATGAAGATTCACCCAAAAGATAACGCTCCTTAACCCAGAGATTCGTGTCTACCGAGGCAAACAGCAAAGCTCCCAGTAATTTGATTTAATCGTCAATTTCAACTAACAGTAAGATAATTAGGTGTGCCGCTTCTGACGAGACGCTCTGTCCATTGTCTAGTATGCAGCGCTAAACCTATATGTATATATTGTGGTGTATCGATTACCGATCGCATAATTGACCAATATTGTCCACGCTCAATCTAGTATATTTACGTTTCGAAACGCGAATGGCCGTTCTTGGAACGCCGAGTTGCGATTAGAATTTAAGAAGTTAGCGAGCGGTGAAAATCCGTGAAGATTAATGCCCAGCAACGAGATCATAATCCGATGATAGAGGGAAAAGCCATTAGGCTGAACGGTATCGACTGACAAGGGTGCCGAAAGGCTGGTCGAGACGAGGACCGAGAGGAGCGATGAATTTTCGTCGCCGGCTCTCGGTCCGGCGGCTCTTTCTTCCGAGCTTCCTTTTTCTTATTTCCACCGAACGGAGATTTGTTAATTGCGCAATAAACGATTTTATCCTCGAGGAAAGGAGCAATTGTCGACTGGCTGTCGGTTCCCGGGATAATAAAGAAGCAAATCGATCGGCGCGGCCCGGTGCTTCGTTATTATCAGATCGTAAAATCGTTTCATAAAACAGGAGAAATTTATCGGGCCGCTGAACGATCGCGACGCCTCCGTTTCCTCGTTGGCTCGCTTTACGACAGAGCCATTAACAAAAATGTAAACGCGGCTGAATGGAAAATAAGAACCGGGAGCGTCCGTCCGCCGCGGCGCGTCGACGACTCGCGGCTACCGAGAATCCACATTGCCGAAAAAGAATCGATTCGTCGACGATGCCGCGCGCCGCTTTCGACGACCGAATCGACGTCGAATCAAAGCCGAGGAACTGGGCTAATGCTTCGGACACGACGCCGCGATTGGCAGGTGGGGTTAATTATACGGTAACGGTTAATTGCTCGAGTACCTGGCAAGAGCGGTGGCTATTCGCGCGGTATGCCGCGATTAATGTAATTGGGACTCGGAGACGTTAGCCGGGTATTTATTCAATCGACGGAAACTGAGGAGAGCGACCAATAAAAACAGTTTCCTTTTAAATAGCTGGTCGCCGCCACCGGGCAATGACGGAAGAAGGATCCGGCCGGAGAAAATGCGACCGATAGAAAAATTCAGCCGACGTCTCCTCTCTTTCGACGCGAACTTTCAAACGCTTGATTGCAGCCGTTGATTAATCGTAGGAGCAATTATTCATATAAACGGACGTTTCTGCGTTGCAGCGAGATTAATGCGACGGGCTTTCCCTTCGACAATTAAAGGATAAGTTACTTTTTTCGGTCGGGTGGAATTAAACTCGGGAAAGGAAGAGCTGGACGATTCGACGACCACCGCTTGAACGAGTATTCGATTTGTATAGAAAAATTACATGAAACTTTCCTCTCGAGCGACGAAAGGATGTCCATTTGAAGAAAGAAACCGGGAAGGCTGCGCATTTAAATGTTTCTAGAAATTGCCGAAGTAGGTTGTTCCGGCGAGCTGTTCGACGTACCAAGAAAGGCGTCGCATCCGCGGCGGTTCCGAGTATATCAAATGGAACAACGTCCACGCAATTGGGAAGAGCTGGAAGACCGATACCGGAGTGCTCTTTAAAGTAGATATAAAAGGGTAATGCACCGCCTATCTGCATAGAAGCGGCTGGTAATTCCGAACGGAGCATCGCGCGCCGCGATAAAGCCTTCGTTTAGGGATTCGGAGACGGCGGCGGCGGCGGCGGCCGCTAATGGGTCCGGCGTCTCGCTATTATTTCGAAGAGGCGCGCGGCAACGTGCCGGGCCCCATAAAAAATTCCGTATCCGAAGAGCGGGCGAGAGTCGTCGCGCTCGTAAAAACGGTGCTCCCACGAAAACCATTCGGCTCTAAGCAGCCGTGCCGGCAAGAAACGCCGAAACTATCCTTGGAAATCCGGGAAACGTCTTCGAGGAAACGTCGAAATAATTCAGAATATTGTCCTAGGCGGCGTAGGGGGCCGGGAATAATTCAACGAGCTCTTACAGCGGGGACAACTGAATTTTACGAGATCGCGCTCGCGGTCGGCCGCGCGCGGCCGTTTCGCGCCAGCGATATTCAATTTCTGCTCGCCGATAATTGAACGCAGATACACCGCGGCGGTGATCCTTCCTGCGCGCCGTAATGAAGCGCATTCGCGGCGACTTGTTTATTAATAATTTGCGGCTCGTAAAGCGACGCTGCTGCGTGCGTGTGCGTGTGTGTGTGTCTGTCGCCGGCTCGCTGTGCACAGCGCACGTGAACGGAAGAACATTGCCGCGTTTCCCATTGTTGCGAAGAGACCGAATATCAGTGCTCCGTTACGGCCCCACCCCTCGCGACCTCTCCCCAGCCAAACTATTGTTACACTTCGGCGCAATCAATGCCGCGCGTGTATCGAATATTATATCGGATATTAATGGCATCACGTACGTTCGACTACCACCGCGCTTAGAATCTAATTAGCGGCAACTAACTCGGCTAACGGGCCGAACATTGTCGCGTCCGCCGATATCAAGTTCCGATTGCCTCCTAATATGCGTGCGCGGGGATAGACCGCTCGTTAGTTAATTAATCCTTTGCTTGACCGGTCGTCGCGAAACGCAAAAATTCTTCGCGGAATGCTCGCTTTGCTCGTGTTATCGCGAACGCTGCGAAACCCCTGTCGGTTTCAACTTTGAAATACGTTGTCGCGTTCGCGGATTTGCATAATTTTTATTCAATAACGAGCTGCGGATTTCGTGCATTTATTACGGAAAGGAGTGGCTGAAGTAGAAAATAATGAGGACACGAGTATTTAATAATACTGTCACCGTATTCTGGATTTATACAAATTATTAAGTACAATTTAGTTTCATTTCTGCTTCTTCAAATTCAGAAAATATATTTGCAAGCTAGTAAACACTGGACGTCTCATAGGACGATTCTAGGACGTTCGTAAAACATCGAGACGTCTTAAAGAGATCCTTTTGATATCGAGAAATATACCATAATTCGGAGTATAATAATTACGACATATTAGTCTAGTTATGCCTGGTTCAAAAAAGGACAATTCACCTAAATAATGAATCTTTCAGCGACGGTTCTTCATCGATCGACAGTTTGTTGGCGTTCCTCCTCGATCACGCCGTTCGCTAATCGTCCGCGGAGAACAAAGCCGTCGAGGATGAGAAGCCGGGCTGCCGCGAGAGTCACGATGTCTGCCGATACCGAGCACGATACAAATATCGAACGCTTTGCCGGCCATTAATCTAACTTCCCGTAGCCCGATCGCGGAGCTTAACGGTTGCCATCGACGGCACGTCCGACCGCCGACGTCTTCCTTTCTCCGTCGATCAGCGAGACTCCGCTCACCACCTGCCGCTACACCTGAGTCTCTTAAAACGGTAGATTCTGTGGTACGTACCTCTCCTCGGCTCGTCGCTGTCATCGGCCGCCAATTTATAGCGCCGGGGCCCCGATAGTTTAGAGAACGGTGAACATTCCGATCGAGTATTCATGGCACTGCCTGCTCTCTAATTAACCCGATACAATTATACTAAGTGCTCCTCTTCCGCGAGGGCACAAACTCTTACGAGATTTAGGGGATTCCGCGCTTTTCCGGTTCTTTCGTAAACGTGGCTGCTGCTTCTTCCTTTCCAAGAGTTTATTATTAAAATGAACACAATCAATCCACAGACCTCTGAAATTAATCGACTAACAAATTGTTCGTAGAATTTATTCGAAGTATTATTCAAATGGTTTAATCGAAATTTCATCTCAAGAAATTAATTCAATGTATTAACCAAATAAAATTCTATTCGGAGAATATGTTCGATATATTGCTGGAATAAAATGATGGCCAACTTTGTTAGAAATCAACGTGGAAGAGGAGCTCGGAAAAATTGTCGGGTGTTTCGAAGAAGCTCTTCAAACGGCGGAAGTTAAAAAATATCGCGGTAGCCTTCCATTTGGTCCGCGTTTGTTTTTGCAAGAGAAAAGCCCAGCGTTTAAAATGCCGCACGCACGTGTATGTAGGTTGGCCGAATGCAAAACTCTCAATGAAAGTTCCAACTTCTAAGTGAGTAATTTATTATTCAAGCGTTCGGTCGCATTCAGAGGCCACCGGCAGCTCGCGAGAGCCGCCGCGTCGTAAAACTTGCTACTCGGAAGACAAAGTGACACGGGCCCGTATATTTTTACGAGCATATTTTGCTTTCTCCGAGCTCTTATCTTCCAGCGCCAACTTAATTACGCTCGCGCGCGGAGATCGATCATGCCGGCAGCGGCCGATAACTCTTCGACGTCGTCCTCGGCAAACATTTGAATGACCACGTTTCCGGCGAATGGCCTGTTCTTTTCAGGAATTCAGACGATTTTATCAATTTTTACGTACAACGAACATTGTTCCATTCTTCGGAGATCAATGCAACGTTTTATTTTACGTGCACGCATACTTTGAGGCAGCGTAATTACGAGCACAAGTATAATTTTCGGATGCAGTAAATTTTATAAAGTTCCTCGGAGATTGGAGAATATTTGTACGGAATTTAAAATAGATGCGTCGATTAGAATCGTTTAGATGAATTTTTGAAATCCATACGCTAGCCTGCCTGCCTAATGGTGAAATGGACTTTAAAGCTGTTATAATTCGGTATCAGAAATTTTTAAACGAACTATATTTCGATCCACTCGTTACAGATTAACAAACGTATATTTAAAAAGTTTCCGGGCCGCTCTCGAAGCTATTCTAAACACCGTGTCACAGACCGCTTAATTAGTCGGCGATTCTAATTGCACGAAAATTGAACGATCCTCCAGAAATTGCCCGGCTAAAGCCCGGTTTATATTCGGTTTTGTGCTGTCACAGGGGGAGATAAGTTTAGGTAAATTCCCTGTTAATTGCACGGCGGGGGAATGAAAATGCTGGCGCGTATCGGGTAAATAGATCTGTCCCGAATCGTGCGCGCGACGTTAATAATAGCCCTGGTACCCGCCCGCGATGCATGCGCACCGGGGCACAGGTATATCCGGCTGGGTTATATCGGAAGCGCGGGTCGCAGGTAAAAATATGATGCGCGTCGGTGTTTATCGCGTCGGCCGTTTCACCGAAAAACGATCGTTCCCGGTCTATTCCCGTCGCGAGTAGGTGCGGCAAGGTGCATTTGCATCGATAACGGCCGGCTCTCGCATGCGTGTCTTCCAGGCGAAACGTTATTTATCGCCGAGCCTCCTCGTCCTGCCTCGACGCGAGAAGAATATCATAAATCTTGGGAGGCCGGTGCGGCGCGGTGCGTGCGCCCCGTGGAACGGCGTCCGATCGAAACAAAACGACGCGTCTCGTAACACTTTCGTTGAATAACCGTCGCCTGAACTTTCCCGCGACCATTTATACACGCGACACACACACGCACACGCACACACACATACACGCTTGTCGCACGCTTCCTCGTTTTTCGCGATTAACACGTTAAAGCCGCGCGCGGAAAACGCTCGCCAACCACGGACGATTTTTCCTCGAATTAACGTTTACCGATATCTTCTTAATCGACGCGAGACTCCGCCGGCGTTGCGCGAAATTTCGTTCGAACGACGGATAAGAGATAAATAAAATTTGATTCCACGGTATCGAGCTGGTGTCACGAACGAATAAGAATTTATCGAGACGAGAATTTATCCGAACAAGGTTTTAGTCGAATAAGAATTTATTCCTCTTGCAATTCGCTCGGAGATTAATCGATTCGAATCGGTTGAATAAAGATCCGCCGTCCAACGATGATAAATTGCATCGATTTCAGACTGGATCAATCCGTAAAGTTAAATTAAAATATTGTACGAAGGATACGTAAAAGTAAGCAATTACGCGTGGACGGAATAAAAAAATGTCGTCGAATGAAAAATGCGGAGTTACGTCGGAACGCAGGTGTTGTATTTTTACCGGCTGTTTTACGGGATCATTAATGCGAAGCAATCTCGTGAGTCGTAAATGTTTGAACGGCGCATAGAAATGTAATAATAATACGTTGTCTGCGGAATAATCGGATTATGTAATAAAATTTCAATAGTACGATGTTATTTCAGCCGAAATGAGCTGAAATTATTCACGTTCCGGAGTATTCTGTAATGTATTATATTTCCCCACCCCCCGCCGGCTTTCCGTTCCCATTTATCGCCCGCTAATCCGCTACGCTTTGATAGAAAATTCATTCGGAACGATTCGGAATTTTCGGGCGAACGCGTCGAATCTAGAAAAGGGGAATTAAGCTGAACGATGCGCGCGGCCGCGCGTGTCCGTCGCTTGCTCGAATTAGGATGGCACTCGGAAACGTGATATGAAATTACAGAAATTGGCTGCATTATTAATGGGGATACTTTGACTGGTCCTTAACATTTTACAGCAGAGCGAATAGTCTATTTCTTTCCAGTTATTTATATAAAAGCTTAATTTATCTACCTGCCGGAAAAAGAATATTTCCATTACCGATACAAGCGTATACGTGATATCTTTAAAGGAAAAATAAAAATAAAATATTGCAGGAAAATGCGCGATCCCGCGAATTTAATACGCGTAAGCTTTTCGAGATAGGATTATGGTGACACGACGGATGGTAATAATGCAATAATAAACGAGCGACAGACGGCGATAACGCGATAATAAACGAGCCTCGAGCCTCGCAGTTTTCCCATGTCGATCTCAACCAGTTTTCTGGAACTATCGCGAGAGTCGCGGAGAGACGCGGGGCTCGGTACAGATTGACGCAAACGCGAACGGCTTGGACGTGTCCCGACTGCGCGTAACCGTGAGTCATCCTGACGCAACCGAGTGTGAACTTTAATTTCGCATTCACGCCGTAAACCAAATTTAAATAGCGACGTATCGCGGACACCGGGCTCGGACTGTTAAAACCGCCGCCGACCCGCTTCCCGGCACAACGCTTTCGCAAGGCTCGATCGAGAGTCGAGTCGGAACCGGCCCCGGTTCCTCGGCCCGCGATCGACGATTCTAATTGGCCGGCCGTCCCTTTTAATTTCTCCACCGCGAGACAATACTCGGTGACGTAAGTCCCGGTTGAACTGTCGTCGCGGCGGACGCCCACCGCGGTCATAATTCCGCCTAATTGCCTCGTTTATTAGCTCCTCGGGGCATCCGGCTATTTATAGGAGGGCACCGAGAAACCAGTCAGTCAACCGTGATAATTACCGGCGATCGGCGGTTTCCCATTTCCACGAGGACGAAAAACCCGATTCGAGGAGAGAGAGAGAGAGAGAGAGAGAGAGAGAGAGATGGAAACGAGGACAGAAATAGAGAAAACGAGTCGCGCCGCGTCGGCCGAAACCATCTCCCTTTGTCGCGGTCGTGATCGATTAACTTCTAATTGACTCTTTTCAGAGGCTTGACGAGCTCTCGAGTCCACCGGGGCTCCTTGTTTCACCACGTCTCGACGGGTCCACTCCGCCGAAATCTAGTTAAGACCGTGTCCGATTGGTTCTGCGCCGGGCAGCGCCTCTCTCTCTCTCTCTCTCTCTCTCTCTCGCCGCCGTTTCCCTCTAATTGGATTCTTTTTCCCCCCCAGCTTTTCCTCCCTCGCCCTCTTCGCCAACACCCTGTCCGAGGATGGACTCTGTCCTCCCTCCCTGCCTCGCTCCCATTGCCAGATCCTCCAGGATGTCCGAAGGCAGCCACCACTTCCAGACCTGACCCGTTATAGCGAATACCGGGCTCTCGGTCAATAAGCGGACTCCACACATCGAACTTTCGTTTCACCGGAGATACGTGTAGGTGTTGCACTCAACGTTAATCCTCTCCCGGTTTGTTCTTCCCTTTTTCCACTCGGTATTCAACTTTTTTCACACCGTATCCACAGCCGCGAACAACGTCGATCCGATTGTAGATCTGATTTACTTTTCTCGCCGAGATTAATTCTTTTGTAGAGAATGTGGCAATCCTGTTACTAAAGTCCATCCTTTTGCGATTTAAATTGATCTGCCTGTAATAGTTTCCAATCAAATTCGTATCGACTGTAATCATTCGATGAAAGATGGCCAATTTTATCGTAAACAATTCGGTATGCTTTTTTAGTAATCGTACACTGGACCAAATTAAAATAACTAAGAAAACTGCAGAGTCCGGCAAAATTTTCACATTTTACCATTTTTGAAGAAACGCGAGACTTTGGTTTCTCACCCGGTATACCGCGCAAGAATATGTTACAAGAATTGGTCCGACAGTCCGAGAATTCCTTATTATCGCGAATACGCGCGTCATCGTTCTTCCATCGTCGCAAATAAATCCCGGCGTGGGTGAAAAGACGCGAATAACATAAAATACCGATTTATCACGATCATCGGAAGATGTGAAATCACCGGGACTGACCAATCTGCTACGATTCCCAGAGAAGCGCAGGGAGAGGGGGGGCGTTCTACGATTCAGCGTGTGCAGGCCCTCGTATATACGTCCGGGGTATCCGCGAGAACAAAGCCTCTTGGGGGTCGCGGGGGAGGTGCGGGGATCGGGGCCAATTGATTCGCCGAGGCCCGTATTTCATGCGGAACATTAATCGGCCGGATGGAAGGTCGGACAACGGCAGCGGCCGGTGAAAGAGCAGGGAATTTGGCATGCGGGGGAGGGGGTGGGATTACGCGTCGAATCGTCGCGATCGGCGCTAAATACCGCGTCGGTGTCCGCCAGCGTCTGGACGCCGGCCAAGTTTCTTGTGAATCGCGCGCGGCCGGGAATATATCCGCCGCGGCGTCCGAGGATTACGGAATTCATCGCGGTATACGCTCTGATCGTTGAACGAGTTTCGTCTTGGGCCGCGGCAAATTCGCGGATCACCGATTTAACGGTGTGGTTAAACGGCGATTATGCGGCGAGATAGCGACGTCGGCAGGACTAATTTCCGCCGGGAGAAGCCGCGCGGTTCACGCCGGAAAATTCGCTACCGGAGAATAGAATAGGCTGTGTTTATTGACTCGACAAACGTCGACCTCGGCTTCCGGTCCAAACGACAACCGATTCTCTTTGCGGGTACTTGCTGTACCACTGCGAATCTCTGAACGAATCTCGCGGAGATCTGGTATCGGTGAGCCGTTTTGATTGGCTGACTAATTGGGCGAACGTAATGCTTTGTACCTAGAGTCCCGTTGGGACTTGCCGCGACAAATTTCGTCTCTGCTAAATAGACCGTGGGTGTCCCTGCAAAATGTAAATTGGCTGTGTTAATCGCAGAACATTTGAGTCCCATACTCGTCCTTACCTGAATTCTTTTAATAAACTGAAAATAATACAGTAGCTTTTAATTATTATATTATGATTTGTAAAGCTCTAAATTTTCGACAAAATAATCAATTTATCCTCGAATGTACGATACTTAATTGGAGCTTCAAAATTCTTCGAACGTGTCCGATAGATTCAGACAGTCGTTGTCAAAAAATGGTTTTCACCCCTTACGTTTAATGTCACCTATGTGCTACGTAATTTCGCATAGACTGATACTCCCAGCATGCAATTTCCGGCACAGCCGAGACCATTATTTGCAACCCGGTTCACGGTATCCTTTTTCATGTTTCGCTATATTATGACGACCAGATAAAATAGAGCAGCGTCGCCGTCCGCGACGTTTATCTTATTCGCAACGGGGAAAAGTTTGACGGTCGAACGCGAAACATTTTTCCAGGCAGAGGAAAGCCGTGTGGCGCTTTTGAGTCCTGCGACGATAACTAACGACGCGAGCCGAAGGACCGACGGGGCTTAATGAAGATCATTATCGCGAGAAATTTATACGCGTCCGCCGAGCACGTAGCTCAGCCCGGGCATTAAGTTTTCAGATAACGAGTGTCTCCCGCGTCAACGGCACGCGAAACGTCGTATTTCTGTGCGTCCGCGTTCGGAAGAGTTTTCTCATGGTCGCGCAAAAAGCGACGTTTACCGGGGATGCTTGGCGTCCCGGAGTCGAATAACAACGTCCAAGCGTCTTGGAAATTTAAATGAGGGCGTAGACAAACACGCCGAGAGCCGTTCTACCGGATATCTTTAACGTGCTCGCGAAAGAAACGTTCGACCACGATTCTGGAAAGCGAACGTTGTTCCAACTCGAACGTGAGACGCGAAATCGTAATTATTCAGAAACCGAGTTGCAAATACGATCCGGCACGAACTTCAAGAACCTCGTCCGTTCTTTCATTTATTAGCTCTTCTACGGAATCGATCGTCTCTCGGAATATTTTCTCAGCGGAAATCGATCTTCGCCGTTTATTCTCGGTTATTGGGAAACCAAAAATATTTGATTGCTCCATCGTTGGAGAGATACGAAGATATTCATTAATCTCAACTCGTTCTGAATATTGAAAGAAGAAAGATATTCTCATTTACCTTATAATTCTTAACTTAAATAATTTTTGGTCTCGCAAGAAAGTCTGCTATTTCAGAGAATCATCCTCGAGACATTTTTCTAATATCTCGTGAATTTTCAAAGACCCGTGAAAATTTTGGTAATCCGCGACGTTCCTTGCCGCGTCGCGGTGTTGCCACCATCGTCGATTTCGCGATCATCGAGAAACGAAACGCGTAGGCATTTCACGAGTTGCGTACGAATTTCGTAAGCGAACCGATTTCTCGGCGCAGCGATCCGGGATCGCGCGGAGCCGATTTACGAGTGATTTATATCGGGAACCGAAACGTCCTCTTTCGGGGATGAAAAGCGTCGCCCTGGGGAGAGAGTCAGCCGTGCCAGTGTTTTCCCGGTATTTCGTACGACTATCGGACTTTTGAATGCGCGCGTCGGTCGAGGGTACCTACGAAAGACGACCTCATTAAGGGAATTGGGTCGCCACGCGACAATAAGCCGACGAACGGACCGCGACGAACGGCCGTACACCCTCCGAACAGACATCTTCAGCTAAAATGCGTCACCTTGCCCGAGACGCACGCTCGTTTGCGACGATAAAAGCGGCCTCGACGTCGAAACTTTCACTTTGTCGAACGTCTCGTTAGCGATCACGGATTCTGTAACTTAGGGGAACATAGGCTCCCTTAGAATCCTCGCCGAGATCAGAGTTCGTTAAAATCGTACTTACCGAAATAATCATTTCGCTATCGATACCATGAATTATATCGAATATTAAATAGTAAATATTATATTAAATCTAAAACTTTAACACTAAATCCACCGAACAGTAAAATATATTACTGCCTCGTGAAAATTAAAAAAACACAGTTTGATTTTGTAGAGTTTTGATAAGTTCTGGGACACCAATTACATCTCCAATATCTCAAATACCATTAGGAGAGTATAATAAATTAGTGCACAAATTAATGTTTAAATCTAAGCGAATAACCGTGTGAGCCTTAATCGAGCGGCTTGACAGCCAAAATGTTAAAGGCACATTCGGTACCTGGAATCCAATCATGCAGACTCAAACAGCTAAGGCAGTCCCACGTAAATTGATTCCGTTCAATTATCTGTTCCATTACATGTCTGATTCATTCGAGACAAATTTGCCGATAGCGCTGCAGCGGAAGACGCAACACGGAAATATTTGTTTTCGTTACGGTGCGAGACCCCGCCTCGAAGGGGTCAAAGCGGTGTCCTTTGATGCCCGCTTGGCACAGTTGCCGCGACGCTTTTCGACCTACTTTTCCCCCAGCACATTTGTGTTCTTCCCGCTGTCTTTTGAAGTACGAGAGGTCTCCGTGCAGCGTTGTTGGATGACTTGTCTTTCAAAACCATGTTTTCCGCGGTAAACTCGCCGTCTACGAAGTTCAGGAAACTCGCGAGAAACAGAGAGAGAGAGGGAGAGAGGGAGAGAGGGAGATTACACATTCAGACCTTACAAACACTGACCCTTTGAAAAAGCTTGGTTCTTTTAAAATAGTAATCCTAAAAGAAAAATTAGCCGCATTCTGAAATCCTTTTCACGGTGCATACGATTTACTCCATGCTCGAATAACTCGGTTATGGAGGATTAAAAATGATCTCTGCAAGCTACGTTTGGAAAGATAAATTGTAACCGTGTACCGGATGCACACATTTCCCGTGTAAATTCCGCCCGATCCCAAAGGTTTATAATCGTCTCTGGTTCTGTAAATACTAGTTATATTTATAATATTTTTCGTATTAACTACATCGCATCCTCCTATAAAATATAATGAAAATGTCAGTTGAGAGAAGCCATAAATTCTCTAAATTTCGTGCGTTACAATTTTAACTAATTAATTTCTTTTAAGTGAAGTAGAAAATTATTATAAAAAAATTATATTATAATTTTGTGTTAGCGTATCAGTCCATGTCGAGTAAACAATTTAAAAGGATAAAATCGTAGCAACAAGATTCCAACGACTACACTATGAATTTATTAATATCCGGGCCCTCGGAATAATCTTTTTATGCAGGATAAAACCGCTCGATAAAAATTAATAAAAAGACCATTGAAATTTGCAGAATATTCATGGGGAAAAAGCGATGTAAACGAAGCGTTTGAAAATCGAGCGTCGTCGCGAAAGGAGGTACGCCTCGCACCTGAATCCGTAGAATCGGTTGGCGTATCCGGTCGCGGCTGACTTATGGCGGGCATATTCTCCTAGCCGCGTCCGCGGACGAAAAAAAGAAACGCGACTCTCGCGTCGATTTATCGCGACGATAATTTCTCGGGGAGCCGTAAAATTCCTCGCGGCGCGTCGCGGCCCGACGAAAGTCGACTTATGAATATTCATTCCGGCCGTTGGTTTATACGCCGCTGGGAATACCGCCGGGGCCCCCTCTGGCCGAGTATCGCGAATCGATATCCTTTCGCGAGCGATCCCGGCAAGAAACGCGGGGACACCGCGTTTACGATCGCGTGAAAAAAAAAGAGAGGGCGAGAGAGAGAGAGGAGAGGCGGCCGATCGCCGCTACCGTGCGTCCTTCGAACCCCTTTCGGAATCCCGCGAGCAAGAAACACGTCGCGTTTCGAAGCCGGCCGACGCGACGACGGGAAATTGCTCCGACACTTTAACGCGGTATAAAGTCGCTGTAATATTCGGTCGTTCCACTAGCAGCCCGATAAAGTAGATCCATCCGGGCTACGGCGTACCCGAGCCATGGAGATGCACCTGCACACCGGTGCAATTCGTCCGCCGCGTCGCCCAGCCAGGCGTTTCACCCCGGAAAGCCGGACAATGTTACTCTAATATCTCTCCCCATATTCAGACCGCTATAACATTGCCAATATTTATCCAAATTTGATGAAAATTGATCGATTTCGAAGCTCGAGTCTTCTATTTTCTGACAAGTCAATCGGTTTTAATGAAATCTGTGTTAAAAGAGTAAAACTCTCTCTTATAGGAGAAAAATGTATTGAAGTCACCTTTGTTCGAAACTTTTGACTCGAACGCTTCTCCGTGGGTCGCGACGCCTCGCTGCATAACGAGAAGCTCGACACCGTTAGCGGTTGTATAATAGTTAATATCAGTTTGACAGTTTTACGCGGGCGCGCGCGCGGTAGCGACACCGGTACGTCGTGTTCGCGGTTACACGGCTGACACCTGGTAGATAATATCGACGGGAACACAGCTATTTAATCGCGCCGCGGTAACGGATGAACCTGCCCGATTCAGATTTGTTTAGTGGTCTGCAGTCGCTGCGCGGACTGCGCTCTCGCCGGATTCTTCAGCGTTATCGCGACTACTGTGTGTAATTAACTCGAAACAGGTCAAAAGGTGAGCGAAATCAGATCGATCCCTCCCGGTCGGTGCACATGCAGTTGCGTGCACAAGGGTTCCGGCCGGCTGCATTCTTCGCTTTATGTTCCGAACGCGATATTTTACCTATGTACTTAGTTACAGCGTTATTTAACTGTTCCCGGGCCGCGTTGCACGGCCGATACCTTCTGCCAAAGTGTTGGGCGAAATCCAAGTTTCGAGGTATGCGGCAGCGAACGGCGTCGAATGCAGTTTCAAATGTTCGCCCCTAACATTCGAATTTGTGAACGCGATACAACCGTGGATTCTGACGGGATCCTCGCTGAAACATATTGTCTACCAAATGTATGCGATATCAATTTTTATGTAAGCATTGAGTATAATTTGTGCTTCGCGATTTTTTTTGCAATTCAACCCCCTGCGCTGTAATTTCTTTTACAGCTATTGGTACTGTCTCGTTTCTAATAATTTTTCTAAAAGGACGATAGAATTTTTGTTCAGTGTATATTTTTATCTATAGTTATTCTTTCATTTTAATAACAGGTGAGCCAGATTTTATTTCACAAGAAATACATAAAGCATTCGTGATTTTATAATCTTCGAAGTCGAATTAGTTAGTCGTCGAATATTTTTTAAAAATGCTTGAATAAACTTTATCTTGTAATTATTGCAAGGCAATATTTGTTAATTGCTTCTAGACTCTGATAGGTATACTGTTACGTTATAAAAATGAATAGTGCGCACGAAATACAATGAAGATTAAATCATAATTTAGACACCTCGATTTGCGCAATATGCTCGGCCATTATAAAATATTGCAGAAAAAGCCGGCGGTTCAGTTTGTCAGGATTAGAAAATCTAATTCTATGCGCTCGACATTTGGTTCGCGACCGCGAGCCTTTATTGGACGCGGTTTCCGGCCCGAAATCGGATTAGCGGTTTTTAATTCACTTCACCCTGGTAATCGGATGCGAAAATTTGAAAAAAAAATTCCTAGCATGTGGCGACCATCGAGGCACGTGTCAGCGAATTTTTTCTGATATTTTATGAAAAATCCCCGGGCGGTAATCTGAAGCGTTAGAAAATTGGGAAATATGCAGATTTTTATCGGATTTTAGGAACGACAATTTTTAACGACCAGTAGCGGGGGCGGACTTTTACGCGGACACCCATTTGCTCGATTATTTGATCGAACAATTTCGTTGATGAACAAATCTGCACCGAAAGGTATAGTTGCACCAACTAATATCCATTTAGAAATGCTCACGTCTTGATTAGTCCATTAGAATTAATTTATTTTTCTTCTATTAGCTGTAATTCGAATAGTAATATTTTGAAAATTCGCAAATAATAATAATAATTATAAATTCAGCATAATATAATATCATATTCGTTATAATACAATTACATCGAGCATAATATATTATAAAAGCCCCGTTCAGATATTTTCGCAATTTTATCGGCTTTTTAATTGCGCCGGTTAATGGATTAAACTGCTCGATATCCAGCGATTTACTTGATTCAGTAACTGTCCCGTTAGGCGCGATATAAAAACCTGCATACCCCGTGAGTACCTTTATCAATCATGCAGTTATCAGAAGGGTGCGCCAGCAGAGAGTTAAAACGGAGTGCTCGGGCGCACACACACACAGTTTGCCGGGTCTAAACGACTCCAGCGTTATGAGGAATGCCCGTCGTAAACGCTATCGTTTGCGTACTAATTGTTTATTATCTGGACGATTTATCTGTTTAATTCAGGTGGAAATGGTGGCTCGCGTGGCAGTCGGCGCGCGGCGCGGTGCCCGATTTTTATCGTGCCGCTCTAATGAATCGTTAAATGGAACGACCGGCGTGTTTCTGAATTGATGAACAAGGAAAGAACACGTGCGGTATCGCAGCGCGCGCGCGCGCGCCCGCGCGGGATTCATCGCGACACGCGTCGAAAGCATAAATCAGCCTCGTGATTCGCCCACGGAAAAACGCTTCGGCAAAAGTTTCGAACGTCGGGATCCCCAAGACTTCGACCTTTTAGGCCGGGGAACCTTCGGATCGCTGTTATTAGGGGGTAACCAGAAATAATGTCTAGACTATGATCTTTTCAGTTCGTTCTGAGGAACATAGGTTAGAGCTTCGATTATTGTAACAAGTTGTGGTGAGCCCAAGTAATGTGGCAATATTTTTAGACTCTTCTGCTTAATATAGTTCTGCACTTCAGACATTACTGTCATAAATTCATAGAGTTGGTGTAGTCGATTAATGAATGAAAATTACGCAAATTCACGGATGCAACAATGTAGCATTTTAGTGACCAGTTTCTGACACAGCTGATAAGCTTGTCTTTTTACGTCAAGCCTTGAATAGAATTTTTCATCTTCGCCGTGAATTTATTGAAAGAATGTATTTTAGCCAGCAGTAGATATAAACCATCAAAAAATCGAAGTCACCATAATTATATAAAGTTTTTTAAATCAGCTTTAACACACTTTTTGACATCCAAAACAAGCATATAATATACAAAATTGATAAGGGTGGCCTTCCATTTTTAAAACAGTATATCTAAATTCTAGCAGACCTAACAACATTCAGTTCTTGAACTTCTCGGAGTCGCCTTTAACGCAACGAATCGCGTTACCGCGAGAATCCCCCGGCTTCCTGGCAACTTTGTTAAATTGCAGACCTTCTTAAACAAAACTCTAACGCTCCCGCGATAAATTGATCAGACTTCTGTCTTTCGGACCCTTCGCCCTGCCAGCTGTGGCTTCGACGATCCGGGCAGCAACTTCGTTCCCGTTGTTTCTTTTGCAATTATTTGCTCACGGTTTGTTGACCGTTCGAGAACAGGAATTTCGCATCGATATAAGTTGCTCCCCTCTTCGCCCGGGACCCAGCTCCCGCGAGTTTACATCGGGGGGCGGGAAATAATGTTTTAAGGTAATGAACCCCGCTCCCGTTCGCTCTCTCGCTCCGGGGAAGTTGGTACGGGCTCGCGGCCAACTTGATAAACAATTAATAATTACTAGGGTGGAAGCGCGCTGCTCGGGTATACATCGGATAATAATGCGATTATGTACTTAGGCCTTGTGTATTAAGACCGATGGATGTCTGCGGCGGCGGTTGCCGAGAGAAATGCTTGCCACGGGTCTCGACGACGTGTTTGATCCACTTCCCGATTAAAGGGGAAAGAAGTTACGGCTGTCTTCGCGGCAATTCGGGAGACTGGTTTCTTTATGGGCGCGGTTCGCTCGACCACACCTGTCCCGAAAATAATAAAAACGCTTTTAATCGTGTCCGAACAAAATACTTGTGCGAGATAAAAAGGGCGTGACGAGACTGCGGTTGAAGAAGATCTCGACGTTGAAGCGATTTAATGGCACAGTGATAGAAAAATTAAATATTAAACCGCTGTCCAAGATCGTCTTTTTAAATACAGGGTATACTTTTATCGATACAAATAATTTAAATAAATATAGTATAAATTGCAGTATACATTAACATTAGTAATATTAATCGATGTAATTAATTCAATAACTTGAAATTAGTCCTACAGTATTTTTCCCCGTCAAATCATTTTTGTAAAAGGTTACACCTCTTGAAGCATCGACGAATGTTCCTGTCAGAAATTTATGCTGTAATTTGTTCTTCGATTAGAAATAGAATTACCGCGAGCGCGACGAGCATTTCGATGGGAAGTTCCGTTGAGAATTTGAAACGGGACACCCCATAGGTGGGCTATCGCGTTTCGAAGCGCGAGTCCATTTGTCAAGCGGGGCAAACTACCCTTTCCTTGAGCGTCTCTCGTCAGGGGCACCGGTTCCAGGCTCGGTTCCGGCGAACGCGGCAGCTGTCAAGTCAATAAAGACGCGGACCGGAAACGGTAACATTTATCATTCCGTTGCCGAGTAGTCGTCGGGATGGTCACGTCGCTGCTTATTACGCCGTCCTCTCGAGTTCCACCCCTCCCCCACCCTCCCCCTCCCGATTCGAGTCGCTCGTTTTCAATTCTCTGCCCGTGAATGCCGCGTTTGCCGCCGATTCACGCTTCACAATCGGACCAGATTTTGACATGACGCGAAAAGATCGTGTTTAACACCGGCTCCCGTCGCCGCCTTGCTTTATATTCGTTTTTTTAATAGAAATTATGTTCTCCTTTTTAATATAAATCAGTAAACGATTGAAATTTACAGTAAATTCTGTTAAAAATTATCTCTCAACGTAGAAACTAAAATGGACAATTTAATTGTTGTTGCAACTTGTTCTTTATAATAAAAATATTTATTTGAACCAAACAGTTGTACAGTTATGATAAATAAAATAAAAAAGGAAACAAGAAAATAAGTATTACGAAATAAATATCAATATTATTAATATTATAATATAAGTACTATTATGTAGCATATATAATATATGCAACATACAGTTGTATGCAAAATACAGTTGACATAAGAATCGCATATTCCCGAGACGACTGCACTTTGCTGTGCACAAGCAGTTTGCAGAAAACCACGTAGAGCTCGTAACTTTCGACAAAAAGAAAATGATTACGCCACGTAAGGAGAACAATCATTAATTACGCAGCTGCTCTGATTCGAACATCGCAAAGAAGCCCCATCACTCTCCCGGGTAATATTGGTTCGCGGTGGTATCATTACCAAGATAGCGTAACGCCGTTACCAAACCGAAACCTGTTTTCAAGTTCCTATTCGAAGCTTCCTGTTTCAATTAATTTCGCTCGAAAGTTTCTCATTGTAGCAATATTTAACTAAAAATCCATTAGCATTTCCCGTTTAATGGGGAGGGGCTTATCAATATGCGAAACCCTTTCACCTGCTCGTTGTCGTAAAATACCATTTGCATTCTCCGTACGTATTTTATCAACGTTTTATTAACGTTTTTTGCCGGTTGGTTTATTTCTTGCGACCCGGCAATTTGTTTGATGCGTCCGCGCGCGCGCGCGCGCGCAGGCCCATTGCAGGAGACCCCGGGTTTTTAACTAACTATTTTCACCCGTCCTATAAAAGTTTAACGCGCTCGCATTAGAATTTAATGGACAGGCAATTACCGGTATTATACAACGAAAAGGGCATTCGAATTATTAATCCCGAGTGGATATTAGCTTTCGAAAAGTGTGAAGTTTCGGTCGTTAAAATAACTATCGCCGTGGTACGGTGCGCGCCGTTACCGATAGCATTTCAGGGATTATTCGGAACGTGTTCGCGGAAAACGAGGAACAGGCGTCTTCGTTAGGAGAATTTTTTTGCTTTGTTTTCATGAAAACCGGCCACGTTCGTTTCGTTGGCGAGGCTAACGGAGGGCGCGGGCGACTCGCGTGCGACCGACAACAATTCGGCGGGGTGGCCCCGGGTAAACCGTCGAATTAATTTCAAAAACAAATCGACCGAGTACCGGGGGCGAATTGTCGGGTAATATTGTCCGTAATACGCGCCGCGGGCACGCGTATTGATAAAATTGAACGTACAAATAACCGGTCCCATATATATTTTTCGGGCGTTTATTCGCCTTTTTGGCGCGGGCTCGCGATTAATTTTAATTAAATCCGACCGACCTCAAAAGCAAATTGACGTTCGCAACGGTAGCCGAGGTACCATGTAAATACCGCTCGGTACATATTCATGTTCTCAGCGTCGCGGGCTTAACATGACTATTTAATTCTGTATAATGCCGGGCGGGACTTCAAACACGACCCCGGCCGGTAAATAAATTGTTAAAAACCATAGTCGAAACACGGACGTGGAAGAAGAGCGGCCCGCGGGAATATACGTACCTTTTTTTTCGCGGGGGCTTCTTCGACCCGGGGAACGGGGTCCGCAAGCTATGAATAAAAATCCGTTTAACCTACTGTCGAATGGAATTTCCTCCGCGGTACCTCGCATTTCATTTGAGAAAATGGACCGCGACGAATTAACTCCATGGTTTCCATGCTTCCCTCGTTTTCTCTTCGCCGATGGTTTTTCCGTTTTCCAGAGGAGAAAACTCTTGGTCGACAAGTTTTGATTGTCCGCGATCAAAGACACGGTAATTTTCATCGATAATCTCGTTTGGACAAAGCGTTTTAAACCTTTCGCATTCGTACAATACGCGCGAAATAAAGTTAATAGGATTACTCTTACTGCGTTTCCCACGCGAAGTCTCGCGCTTCATTAAATTTTCTTCAATGCCGGACTTTTTCCTCTTGACTCGATCTTTACCATAGAACTTCAAAGTGACGAGAACGAGTAGTCGCAGTTGACTAATTTCAAATAATTAACGGCAAATGTATTTGAAACATATTTTACTTCACATTCGAGAATAAGAATTAAGTTGGAACAATTCTTTGGCATACGCTGTTGAAGATATTATACTATAGTACGAAATTAGTATATTATATTTTTATTATATATAATTAGTATATTATACTACGAAATGACCATAATTTTCTATACCTAATAGAGCAAATGCTAATCACAGTTTTCCTTTTGTTGCAGGTAAGCAGAGAATCCGTCCCAACTGATTCGCTAAATCTAGCGTGTCCGGCAAGGTAAAGTACGACAAAATATTAATCGATTTCTCCGTAATGACGGTGGTAAAATGCAGTCTCCCTTCGTGGCCGAAGAAAAGAATTAGCCGCGAGAGCAGTTGGTAATCGAATGTCCGCCGCAGTCTGTCGCGACAGGGGATGAGTTAATGCTGAATTACGAGCAGCGCGAATTAGGTAGGTGGCCTCTCTCTCTCTCGGCCCCGGGAACGACGAGTCGGGGCGCGTGCCTCTGCTGGTGGCTGAAATTTCCTGTCCCTGTGCCTGGGGAGCCGAGTTCGCCCGACGGCCGATATAACGAATCCGGCGATTAAATTCCATTAAGATAATCTCCTTGGCAGGGGCGATCGTCGTTATCAGAGACAAGCAGCGGGCGCCGATGTCGCGCGATTAAATCGCTGCCGGGTTATTACGTTTCACGACGGACCCAGTCATTCTCTGGCTCGAACCTCTGGCCCGATCTGTGTATACGAGCCCGTTGCTTCTAAATAAACACTTTCGATACGTCTGCCGATCACTGCTGGCCAATCCGCTGGCGTAATCTCGGATGGTGTGCTCGAACGATGGTTGAAATATTAACACGTGATTAATGAAGATAAGACCCTGCCTCGACGGACTGCTAATTAAAACAAGCTTTTTAATCTTGATGAAACGACTTTCATATTTTTTATTTGGATAACAGAGGACGGTAGAATAAAATCGCCATGTCTAAAGGAACTATAGTGGCGCGAACTTTTACGTTTTTACAGGATATTTGTAATTTAGTAATTAATTATAAAAATTATTTAGAAAAATATCTTGCGTAAAAGTCAATATTTTTGGACATCGTAATCTCGACGAAAGTCTAGAAATTCTTGGCGAAGATGAATGCCGGTTCTCGCCGGTTTTTCGCGAGACGTGTTCGAGGGGTGCAGCAGAATCGGGGGTGTCCGGAGAGGGGGAGTCAGCCGAAAAACGGGCTCGACGACGGGAATGAGAACACGGCCCGGGGCCACCGGCAACGGCAATGGCAACGGCGGCCGGTTCCGAATAATTGTTTGTAAATTATCGTCGTGGCAACGGTGGGAGAGCTGCTCCTCAGACGCAGCTGGCACCCGTCGGGCTAGCCCGCAACTCGAGAGGCTTTTAGCCTTCCCGAATGCGAGTACAGAAACTTGCTCGAAATATCAGCTTCCGCCGCAGACTTTCTCATAATTTTCTCTGCGAGTCTGTTCTGCGTTCGCCGTGACGCAGCCTGCGCTCCCTCCCCTGTTCTCGGTGATCGGTGGTTTCGGAAACAGCTCGCCGACCGCGCCTGTCCTTCGTGCATGTAATATTTTCGGCCGGATGATTTAAGTGACCTGCGTCCGATGGCGAAGCTCGATCGGTGATGTTTTTTGATAAGCCACGAATTAGGGATGAGTCGCAAGGAGAGACAGTGCTAAAACCTCCGATGGTTTATTTGTTGCAATATTAGAATACGCCTTTGATGTGTTCGATAAATCTTTCACGCGAAAAATATATTTTACAATCGACAAATTCAGGCTTCAAAGACTCAGATCAGTAATTGTTTAATTATATTATAAAATATTCGAACAATAATAAAAATGGAAATTATCATGAAAACGTAGTTTAATCGTCGTTCTATTAATAATTAAATCTATAATTCCAAAGCGTTCTATTAACATTAGAAAATTACAATCCCGAAGCTGGAAGTACATCATATTATTGCAGCCACTTCGCTGCTCTTGTTATCGTTTGAAATTACAAGCGATTCCTCGATCATTCGGAAGTGGAGTAGCAGTGTTTGTAGAGACAACAGAGCCTACCATTTACCTAGATCACTCGCAACTTTATCAACAGCGTTGTTCCGTCTTTTCCTCTCGGCGTCTTCTTTGAACGGCTTAGCTGTGTCGACAAGAGGGAGATTCATAGCCGCGGATAATTTATATCCCTTGGCGAAGTCGATCCGTTGAAAGGTAACATTAATTAGCGCGAACGGCGGCCGCCGGTAGACGAGCAAGCGATTACGAATATTCACGCACAGGTTCCATTATCTTCTGCGTGGAAAGAATTGTTATGATTTCTGTTGTAAACATCGAAGGTGACATTCAAGCATAGCGGAGATACTATAGATCATAATGCTAGATATTAATTACTAGAATGCATTGTTTGCTAACAGTGCATTTAATCGTTCGGTAATAAATCAAGAATAATATATCGACACTTTTTAATTCTTTTAATATTACTACTACTGTTTTAAACCGCAATCATTTAATTTTGTAGCAAATGCCATCCGATTTCTGCAAATCGATAATCAAGGTAACTCTAGTAGGAGAGAAAAGAAATCAAATTTATTTTTATCAATTTGAATATATTCAGGAAAATGTGACAGTGTCCTGAAGCACTATTCACTTATCAGTTTCAGTAGAAATTGTACAGATACAAGTACTCAAACTCCTATTGTAAAGTACGCGAGAGGAGATGATCTTATTTAACCGATATCAACGAAGACATCTGCCGGCAATGGGATCCGAAGAAATTTGAGAAGGGTTTCTTTAACTTCCTAAGTAGCGCTTGTTAGTGCTAAAAGTGTTAAAGCGATCCGCGAAAGGAAAAGCCCAGGTTGACACTCGTGGATCGTTAGTTTTCACATCGTTCATCACGTCGACGGTCTTTGGTCGGAGCACTTCCCTAGCGGCTCTCTCTCTCCCTCTCTCTCTCTCTCTCTCAACTTCAGAGAACCTTTGGATCCTCGGGTATCGTCCGAGCGAGCACGATAATTAATCCTTTTAGCGGAAGTCCGAGTAAACCGTCGCCGGAAAAGGCTACGGGTGTCGACGCCGAAGTCGCCGTGAACTGTTCCGATTTCCTAAGACAAACAGTCTCGTCGGCGAGTGTCGACGCCGACAAAATGGCGTCCCGTTTCCGCCGTAGTGGAAACCAAAACAACGTCGCCGGCTTCTTTCCCTTAAGCTCGCCGCGAGCTACGTTATTATCATTATTAACAATAACAGTTATTTATTGGTAACATAAACGTTCATATAGCTGTTATATCTCAAATTTGATATTCTTATTTGTTAACCGAAAATAGAACAGCGTGAAGGAGATGAGCAGGATCAACCCTGGTATATTAATACATTTAAATTGTCGCTAAAATAAAATATGAGAAAATTATGGAAAAACATTTTTGAAGAAATATATATGTTTAAAATTCTATGGCGATCCTTCCTCGAGCATGGCGGTGCACACAGAGTTATTCATTGAGCCAAAGTCCGGTCTTCATTGATTAGCCTAAAAATATGAAATTGCCCGCGCAGGCGAGGAATGACTATTATTATTTTAACCACTCGAGTCTCGAGCAACGTTTCGAGATTACCGGAGCCACCAGTCTTCGATAGATCCATCGACAGTATGGTATTATAAAAGCGAGTTCTCTCGTAGACGTTAGCGGTCCAGATGTTTTATATTCCAGCGTTACGGATATTTATAGAGACTGCCGTTCTTCGATAGCAACCCTCGCCTCGCGCAAAACGCTCGGAAGAACGTCCTTGCTCCTTAATGCCATAGCATTATCACTCGAGGAAGCAGAAAGCCGCGTTTACGCGTTCTTTTTCGGCGAGAAGACGGATTACGCGTGGATCGCGGGCAACGAGGAACGGAATCGATATTAATTACGATATTACCGATTACACCATTCGGTTCGCGAAACCTAACCGGCGGTTATGTAATACACTGCGCGATCAAAGCGCAGCGGTTAATGCGATCGGCCATTATCAGCCGTACGACTGATTCCAACGGGGCAAAAGGACGCCGGGACGCCGAGCAGTCTTCGAGCGGGCGCGATGGAGGACGATCGATACGCGATTATGACAATTATCGAGATGGATCCGACGCGAGCCTGTAAACACTCGGTTCGGCTGTTTATTATTTAATCGTATTCGACTGCCATATTAATAGTATTTACATGTCGGCCGTCCACGGAAATCGCGAACGTATTGTGTTCCGCACAATAGAGGTCGCTGTTGACGATACAGTCTGCTGCGAAAGTTTGTGCAAACCCGATATCGAATATCGGGGCAAGATAATTTATTGACCAACGATTAATCGTGATAATGAGATACCGAATCAATTATTAACGGGATGTATTCGAAAAATACGAAATTGTCGAAATCAATTGCAAAGAGGGGGTCGTAAAATTAATGTTCAGAACACGTTTACTGCTACTTGGCGACGATTTTTATTCATTTCGTGATTTTTAAATTTTTGAATAAATTATGTTTACAGAATTTTATTAAAAATAGGAATAATATTTAAAATAGTTTATTCTGATTTAATAATTCATTTTAGCCGAGTCTACCCATGACGATTTAGAATAAATTAGCGATTCACCAGAGAGATTTATATTTTTGCAATCAGCGCCTGGTTAATTCAAGACATAATTTGGAATCTAAACCGGACGTTGATGACGGTGTCGCTAATAAATCTCAGGGAACGACCATCCAGCGTAAACACCGGCGGTAATCGATTCCGTGATTCGCGGGGAACGGCAGAAAAGGGCGGAAAAAGGGCCGGGGCGGAACGGAAGCAGAAGAAGCCGCGTGACGAAACGCTAACGCAGACGTCAGATCAGCGTTACATAAATAACGATTACACGGAGTGAAAAAGAGAGAGAGAGAGAGAGAGCGTCGGCCCCGCGGCCCGTGTGTCTGCCGCCGGCAAACCGCTCGAATCTCGCGCGTTTTGCCGCGGCGCTTTTATGCTGATTTATCGCGCTTGATAAAACGCGGCCCGCGAATATTGCGCCGTGAAATTTATCTGAGCCCCGCGACGTAAGAAGAACCGAGAGAGGGACCTCGAGTGCTTCCATTCAAGCCGCGGCTTTTCACGGAAAATACGGCGGGTATTATTATTTTAAACAATATTTATTCGTGGCCGGCGAACACCAGCGAAGAGCGCGGACCCCGAGCGACCTTTTCCTCGAAGTGGGAATTTTTTGATGTTCTAATTAGCGCATCCGTTCGCTCTTCTCGAACGGCGATCTCGCGATTTTACGGCATTTAATCTTATACGTCGAACAATTTTTTCATAAGCTATACATTCGATTCGTTTGGAATAAATATTTATTGATGATAATTTCCGGAATGGATTTTTTCTAGTCGAATAAATAATTAGAATAGAGATTGTAAAATTATGGGAACAAAGTTTAAGTATATTTTGGTCTTACATAAAATTAAAAGAAAAGAAGAAAAATAAAATAGGCAGTGAATACTGTTTCTAAAGTGTCTCGGTGTGTCTGAAATAACCGTGATAGCAATGGACGAAGCACTCGAGAGATATCACGAAAAAGGACAGAAAGATCTTGCGACGCATTAAAATATCAGGTAGCAGCATGAATAAAGTGAATAATATCGCGTCTCTGCTTGGCACGCCGTTGGAATGCGTTAATCGTCGGGATCGTGGGAACGAACGCAAGCTAGCGAAATTAATTCATAATTTAGCAGAGCGGGACAGGGTTTTTTAGTCGAGGAAAAGTTGAAAGCTAACATCGGTAACGACGGCCGTATCTGGCGAAGCGTAATTACCTTCTGAGAACGCGTATAGATAATCTTAACGCGAGTACGTTTTGCCAAGAATCGAGAGGGCACGATGGTAGATACGTTTGGGATCCGCGAATATATCACGGCACGCGATCTCTCTTACCCGGGCAACCCGGCCACCGTCGAATATCGCATTTACATCGGCGTTATCGCTCGGTTACTGTCATATATAATACGTGATTCTTTTCCCAAATACCGTCATTAGACTTTAATGTTCCCCGTGATCCATCGAAAATCCATTCTGCCTCCACCCTTCTGGTTCACCCTCTCCCTCTCTCCCTCTCTCCCTCTCTCTCTCTTTCTCGCGTTCTCTCGGTGGAATCATGTTCCCCGAGGGGAATCGTCATCGCCGATTCCACAAGGCTGTTCCCCGGATCTATGAATTCCGAGCTCGTAGCTCTAGAAAATCGGAAAGTTTTCCGGCGTCGCCGACAGCGATGAATCGGCGAACAAAGGAATCGGAGAGGGACGAGATTGCCCCTGTCGTGTAGTAAATCCGTTCCCGTAAGTCGATAACGCGACTTCCGCCGGAAGAGCCCTCGCAGTTCGGTGCAAATTTAGCGAGGATCCCGAAGCCTTTGAGATTGATATCTACCAACCCCAGGCAGCGGCGCCGCTCGCAACTTGCCCGTTGACTCTTCGGCGAAACAGAATAGAAACCGTTCGGCGCAGGTATTACGCGCTGTTAGGTAATTAGATATGAAACATCGCTCTATTATCCTAGGATCAATTCTACGCGTTTAATACACGACTACCTACAAGGGCACGGTTATTATACCGCGCTAAAATTCTCCGGCTTCGCGTTCAATATATTTGTCAAATGTTACCCTCCGGGGAAAATAATCGGGTTTGATTCCTTTCGACGTAACACGTGGGGAACACAGTGTATAATGTTGGTAAAAGTGGATGAACGGAAGTGGGAAATGCTTTTAACCAATGACTGACAATGATCGATGGAAACGATGCTTTTCGCATCAGGGGAAGTGGTCCCTATAAAATGTAGCACCCTTCGAGAACTCTCCAATAACAGACTTTTTAAGTATCGACAGGTATCCTGTCCGATCGGCTGCGTTTTACCCAATTGACGTAGAAAAGGACGAAAATAATCGCGTACACGAGAGAGATTTTCTGCTACTTTGTTTCTGCTAATTCCCGAATTAATTCGTTCCACGAGTATTTTGAGAATATTAAAATTGAAGTTCCTACGAAATGGAACTTTGCCGACAGCTTATAAGTTCGCGTTGATCCCGATTCGCGATCTTGTTCAGAGAAGACGAGACCGAATTCTGCGAATTCGGTCGTCGGCATTGATTTCGGCGCCGAATCGTCCATGCTGGCTCGAACTTAGATCGCTAATTTGGTCGGCGCGCTTTCAGGAGCATAAAGGCGTGTGCCGTGTGTGTTAGGTCAGGGGCTCGGTGCTCCCGCAGTCGGCGAAGAGAATATCGGGTAAACGCGCGGTCGCCGTGATTGAGCGGTGCGGCGAAGCGCACGGGTGTCCCCGCGAGCGTTTGGTTTATGGCAGGTAAGCGTATTTGCATGTAAACTCGTTTGCATGGAGCGAGGACGGACGCGGGATTCCAATCCCAGGGTAGCCAGAGAGCAGAGCCCCCTCGTCTTGACGTGCCTCGCCGAGGGAGAATTCCCGCGACACAACGGCGGTACGCGACGGGACGCGACGCGACGCGACGCGCCAGACACCATAATGCCGTGCCCCGATAATGCCACGCAGTAGTGGACAACGACGCGACGCACGCGCTTCCGTCCGATTCGACGGCGCGGCGGCTCGCCGTTTCAACTAATTAAGCGGGACGACTGCCTCGCCGCCAACGTGACTCAAATTTATGGAGATCACCGGTTCGTCAGTTTGGGGGAGCGCGGACTCTTGACGCCAGACGTTGCGGCGCGAGTTTACCCTCGGCGATTCTCTACTTTGCTGAACAATCCTGTCACCTATAGAGTCACGAAGGATCTAGAGAGTGCACCAAACTACCTCCTTTATTTCTCTTAAACTATCGTATATATATTAGCAGTTCCAAATGTCCTGGTAGACTTCTTAAAATCGTCTTATTTTAGGGTACAAGACGTTCAGATTTAAAATAAATGTCTTCAAGACCTCCAGTGCTTATTGGGTCACTTAACTTTGTTAGCTAGCTTAATCTTGTCTTTCCCCAGGTTTAAAAATTCTTCACAGGTACGCCAATAAATTCTAGACTAGATCTACATAAATCCTGGTAGCTTTCTGTTTAATTGCTACCTATAAAATACCATGAACAACTGTCCAACGGCTGTCGCATGATTGTAGATGGACCAGCGAAACGATTCCATCGATTTGGCGTCTTCTCGTTTCGGGAAGACTGGTAACCACGAATCGATTAACACTCTGTATCGAGACTCGGTGAGAATTTAATTAGTACACTTTATACGTGGAAACTGGTAATGAGATGTTAGCGGAAACCAGTTCGCGACGAGGGAAACGCGTTGGTTGCCTCGGATAGAGGAGAAAGATGAGGCAGCACCGTCGCGCCGGTTGTTACAGGTCCGAGGTCGTATCGAGACAATTATCGAGGCAGGTATGAGAGGAAACGATTAATCTGGAAGTTTGTAACAGGCTCGAGGAAAAAGAAAACGCCGGCTAGGAGTGGCTTTAATTAGCCGGCGTTTAGTCCTCGGATATAACAAGTCCGCGAGTGATTAATTCATGCGGCAGGGGAGGAACGCACGGTCGCTGATAGTCTATCCCCTAAGTGTAATTCCTCTGGACGCACTTAAGACTATCCTCGCAACTTCCTCGCTTCCACGGAGATCTTAAAACTGAATAAAACTACCGGACGAGTTTAAACGACCCATCTCGCGTTTTCTTTTATCCGGCTATCGTTGGAAGCGTATAAATGATTCCTTTCTATTAGGCTCTCGCTGATTCGAGTTTGGATCTCGTATCAGCGAAATGGGAACGTGAAAGCTACCACGCGATTTCCGTGCGCTGTAAACATCGTGCTTTCAGCTTAATTCGTATTTTATTATCGCTGATATTTTATATATTCGCGTGCTTTATTTTAATGCATTGGCATTATCTTTTAGCAATTCGTAACCGAGGAAACGCCCAGGAGTCGTGCAGGTGTAATTGCAAGCGGTTTGCGATTGTAATAATTAGACCGCGGACTTTCGCGAAGCGTATACGCATCAAGATCCGCAATCTAGTAATAATTAACTCTCTGGTGAAAAAAGAAACGAGTTCCAGCCGAGTAGCTGTTCGTCTCTGTCGTTAACGAAGCTGTATTCAGGACCGCCGAATCCCGGCAATAATTCCTTCGAGGAAAGTCGAGAGACTTATCGACTTTTCCCGTACGCTTTCTCCGTGAAAGCGACGCGTCCCGTCGGCCGTCGAACGTCCGTCTCCGTAGCCGGACGTCGTCTCTCGGACCGTGTTCCGTCCGACTGAAATATAACTCGGCCGGCTCTCCCCAGGGCCGCGCGAAAGAAATTGATTCGTCGCGGCGGGTGTGTGGGAGCGGTCGGCTGCAATTTATAAAATTATCCGGGCCCCGTAAGCCATCGTAATCCGTTCGATTTAAATCGGGAGTCATTAGCATTTAAATCAGCCCTCGTTCCGCGTGCGAATAATTTTCCCGGGTTTTAGAACGGTGAACGTGAACGGTCGCCAGTCAACGCGCTCCCGCGCGGCGAGCTTCGCGCGTTCCCGGCCCCAAATACGATCACACTCGAAACACCTCTCATGGATTATTCTCGTTTTTGGTGGAACGTCTTATTTTGCATATTTTAGATACGGGGCACCCGCCGAACTGGTTTGGAACCGTACAAGTTTTTAATGCAGAACGTGACTTATTTTATTGATAGACAAGTTTGATACTCTAGGCAGAGTAGAGATGATTTATGAATGGACGATAACCGTTCTGCGCAGAAGTAATACGTTCAATATTTCTTGCTCCCCGAGATGTTTCATTTATTTCTATATCTCGACGCCGAATTTTTTTCGAAATTCTTTTGATTCTTGACATTATTCTGCTGTATACGCTGTCCATGAATTTTGATAAATACACGTAAGATTCCATTGAAAATTCTTTAACCCCTTGCACTACGATTTTGTTCACGCCGCGTTGATCGCCACTTATTTATCCTTAATATTTTCAATAAAAGGACTAGACAATTCTTGTTCCTTTTATTGTCTTTACGTATTTCTTTTTCTAAGCTTCGATAAAAAAAGAATTAATTTTTATTTCTATGTAGAAGAAATTGATAATATTCATATATAGAAGATCTTGTATGGAACCTGTATCACGAGTCTGGCTCGTTATAGTAGCGCAAAGGGTTATTCAGTAGTATATAATTTCTTTGAAAAAAGGTCACACCAAGCAGACCTCGTTTCTCACCAGCTCCCAAGAATCTTCGCGACTTTACTTGGTCGCCGAAAAAATTCAAGAGCGTCGACGAGAGGGTTAATATAACACGGAATCGCCGGACGCAAGAATGTTATCCACCCTTTCTCGGTTCGGGTCCGCTGTCAGGAAATTTCGTGGGAACCCGCGGCGAGCAGCAGCAGCAGCAAAGGCGTGGCAGTCCGGGAAAAGGAGAGAGAGAGAGAGAGGGAGAGGAAACAAGGAGGGGAAAGTAAATGATCCCGAGGAGTCCGCGATTCCGGCCGGGGAGAGAAGAATTGTTTGTAATTCTGGTCTCAAGAATGGCCGGCGGACGGCGAACGATCCTCGCTCGGGGAGGAATCTTCCTCTGAGCTATTTGGCCGTAATGGAACGGTGGACACGGAGCCTTTGTGCGTCCCGGTGACAATGTGGACCGGCTGTCGAGCCGGGGCACTCGAATCGCGCTCGCTTTTTCACCACCCTTTTCCGCGTTCTCTCCTTTTCAGCGGCGAGGGCGCGGGAATAGAGCGCCCCGCCGCGTCCGATGGCTTCCGACCCGATTGAACCGCGTTTGTCCTCCTCGCGAGGAGATCCGGAGGGGACTCGGTAAATTTCAAGGAACACGGGAACCGCTATCTAGCCGTGGCTAGAGCCGGCGGGGAGGCCGGGCGATATTCAGCCGACGGAACAACGGACCCGACCGGTCTCTCAGAACCGGCGGCGGGCTGACGGAAGGGATCGTGTTTCCGTAAGATATCGCTTCATCCTCGCGGCGGACGATCGATGCCGTTTACCAATGGTAATCGGAAACAGTCGAAGACACTCGGCCGGCTTCCAGGTTCCGGGGGATTTCCATTCAATTTTTGCCGGGACAGCCGTCCACCCTCCTTCTTCGCTCAGGTTCCTCCAAGAACCCCACCAAGAAACTACGCGGCGGCGGCGGCGGAGCGCGCGCGCGCGCCTCGGAAACTGCAGAATGGAACGTAATTGCGGAGATAATTATGTAGAGTCGCTGCGAAACGGATTCGCGCTAAATAGAAGGTTAAATTGGACCATCGGATCAAGGGGCCTCCCCGTGGACCCGAGTTAATATCGCTGCAGCCAATTATAATTATCGTTGCCATCTCTGACGCGGCTATGCTCTCCCCCCTCCACCGCGCGCGTTGCTCCTCCGGTGATCGCGCGTTCACCGCTTAGATGTATTGTCGTCGTTTTTCGGCCTTGCAATTATCGTCGCGCTGGAAGATCGCTCCCATTAGATAGACGATGCTCGGATGATTTATGCGAACCGCGCATCGAAGAACGGTGTTTGAAACGCCGGCGACAAGAATTTCCAGTTAATGCAGGTTCATTAGGGGCAAGTCGGACGAATTTTTTCGAAGCAAAAATTGCAGCTTCGCGAGATATACGCGTAGATCAGACGCAAAGCTAATATAGAACAAACGCGGGCGCGTTAGCAGCGCACTGACAACAGGAAGTAACTCGTAGGAACAAACACGGAACTGCGCGGACTGCGGACCATGAATCGCTCAGCTGTTTTACGGCCCGCCATAAACCTTGCCACCTGTCTTGGCGCTAGATTTACCAGACGGCTCGAAATAACACATTTCAGATTTCTTTCCTTGTCATTGTTGCTGGTATAAATTGTTCCCGTGAGAAATCGCGGAGTCAAGCACCGTGCCGTTTTAATTGTCGCGGCGGACTGCGAAGGAGTCGTTCGGCGTGCTCTCCTCTGTGCTTTCAATACTTCAATCATTGAAATGCTGCGAACGGACCGCGCGTTTTATGCATTTATTACGATTTCGATTAAAATTAATTCATCGATGCTTTGTTCGCGGTCTGTTAAGATTGCTAAAGAAAGTAAAAGACTTTTAGCTGGCTGTTGATTTTTTAAAATAACCGTGAATTATATTTTTATTCCAATCCACAGAAACATCTATAATCGAAATTGTTCTAATAATTGCAACGACGCATTCGAAACAAGACTGTCAACATCGACCCGTCCCTATTGGAAAACCCTATATGTCACGATCGGTCGAAGGTATCGCGCGTTGGAAAGGCGGCAGTTTTCGGGCTCGTTACGTCGTCCGCGAGCCGGAGCCGGCCGAAGAAGCGGAACAATGCGGTTCGTCGCGCGAACTTCGCCGGGGAGTTCAGTGACGCGGCTCGGAGCGAAGAGGAGTTACGTGACACGGCTGTAATCGCGTGCAGTTTCGCAAACTTGGAAACAAAAGGGGAGTGGCGTCGAGGAGAGGCCGCGCCGGCGACGGGGCTCGAGGAGGCGAACGAAGGACCGTGCCCAAGAGTCGAGTCGTCGTCGTCGTCGTCAACGTCGACGTCGCCTGTGTGTCGTTCAAAGAAGGGAACGGGGGAATCGTCGGCCGATTCCTGCCGACGCGGCGCATAGTTTCGCGGGCATCCCCGATTCGGCTGCGATGCACGGCCTATCGCAGTTACCCCTTCCATCTGGCAAAGAAATTTAAAAGGATTTTAATTCCAGAAGTCTGGACGCTTCATCTTGGAGATTCCTAATTTTTCCCGATTTTTATTCTCCTGCACATGGAATTGAAAGCTTCCTCATTTTTTAGCAATTTATTGTAGCATATTATTTTATTATATTCATAATCTAATAATATATATTAACGTGGTCATACATATAATATATAATGATAAGTCGATAAAGTTATATTACTTAGAACAATCATTTCTGATACCTCATTATAAAAGACAATTTCAAAGAAAACGCGCGCATTTCTTAAATCGCGATGGATTCTCCCACGAATGGCTTTATCGTTTTAACATCGAGGCTCGCGACGCCAGCGAGCCTAATCGCGCGTAGTATGGCCGCGACAGTGTTCGGTAGCTCCAGGCCCCGTGGTTCGTATTAAAATAGAGCCGCGGTTTCCGGCTTTTCGAAGTCCCGCACCCTCGGCAACCATCGGGGATAATAATGATAGTAATTCGCCGCGATTCACGTTAACGCTGCCGCGACTCGCGCTGGGAGCGTTCCCAGCTACGGCCGAAACGTTGATTCTTGTCAACCGAATTGGCCTGCGGTCGACCGAATAATCCCCATCCTCGTAATTTTCCGGCCATCACATCTTGTGCGCTTCGTCTCCCACTGAAACGTTCCTCGTTTCTGTATTTAACCGTCTGTTCCGACAATAATTCCGCTCGCGCAACTTGCCGCGTATCTCGAAAACCGAAGTCGGGATCGAATGTCGAACTTTGCCCTAATTGCAGGTGCTTTCAAGTAGGTTGATTAATTTTTTGTAACATGGAAGGATATTGGAATACCGTCAAATTAGGATCGCAGCTGCAACTTTGTGATTTGCTCCCTCGGTTCTGAATAAAAATTATTATTGATAATATAGATAGAAAATATTATCTATATATATATAAATATTATACATATAGAAAAATATTGATAATATTTTGAAGAAGTAGAGTGTTTCTTAGTTTAATTTTGTAGGCGCAAGTTTGCTTCAATTTAGATGGAGATAGCGTGGCATCCGACGTGGAGCACTCCGCCCCCGAGGACATAGAATACGATGATTAACATTAAGGGTAGATGGTCGGGAATGTGGAATGGTTCGGGACGGTGCTGGCTGGATCTCTCGCGCCCCTCGATGGTGCTCGATGATTCGACGGCACGCGACGACGAGCCCGGTGCGTACGCCGACAAATTAGCTGGGCGATTCATCATGGTAGGAACCGGGAAAGGATCGCGCGTGTCCCCGCGTGTACATACATTGTCCGCAAACAGTATAAACTACGAGCGCCGGGCATAAATTCTCCGCGACGTAGGACGAATAAAAACTCGCCGGGAACGTCGTCATTTTTCACCGAGCTATCCGGGCGCAGGCGTCGTCGTCGCGCAGTTAATAGCAGCTGCGCCGTCCGGCGAAATCAAGCAACTTATTCCGCGCAGGATTATGCAGGTTTCGCGAAAGAAGCGGCTAGCAATTTATTTAAGCAGGCCTCGAGCACGCGGCGTTTCGACGTCGCGTCGCCGCTAAATAAAATTCGTCGTAGCTCGCGAGCGAAACGCTCGCGAATCGTTGCCGCGCGCGACCAATGATATCAGACCAATTTAATTTCATCGGTGTTTTAATAATCGAACGGGAGGGGGGATTCTTAATTATCGAAGTTCGTTAACTGTGAATCTCGTTAGGATTCGGTTTAATTAAATAAATGTTTGCGCGGAGGCGAAAAAAAATTCCACAAAATCGGAGCCGTGGAAATGGAAAAAAAAGTATGTTGGTTTGTCCAAGTAATTGCTGTTTTAATTCTCGTTTCGAACGGCATTTTTAATAATGCGCGATATACTTGACAACGAGAGGGGAGAGCACGGTAACGTACTTGTATATGCCACGGTTTATGATTTGTGTAGGAATCGGTAGGTGTGTACCCTCGGTAAATACCTATGTCCGTACAATTTCGTGTTTGCCGTACATTATTCTGACACGCTGTAACTTCCGCCTTTGCCTTCTAACCACGACTATTGTCCAGGGATTCTCGGAAATCAAGTTTGATCGCTCTGTGATCTACAGTTAGAGACACAGATCCGCGTAACGAACATCTGTTCAATGATCCTGGTTTATACTGTTTGCGGTCACCGTGTGCCGACACGGCTCCCCCGTGATTAATTATTTATTGAGCGTGTACACCCAATATATGGATCACTGATTGGTTCGCCTTATACAACATTACATTGCGGCGGTAACAATAGAGAACGCCTAGATGGGGAAGGAGAATGAAAACGTGTTCCCCCATCGGCGCACGGAATTGCTTAAACGACTTTGCGCGTGCTAATGGATTGGAAATTGTGGCCGGGCCAGGAATTTACTTGTTTCTATGAAACGTACGATTGTATCGGGGGCGCGCAGATAGTATTATTTGGTTTTAAAGAATCCAATGAGCTTTAGCGAACCGGAAAGCTGCGACTCTATTATCCGTTAATATTGGACCTCATTTCGCGCGAATAATCGTGCAGAAAGCAATTCAAATATCGAATCGTATCTTCGAGCTCTCTGTTCGCCAAAGTCGACTTCACCGAATGCCGAACGCAGATTATATGACTACATCGATTTTAGACCTGCCCAGGGATGCATAGAGCAGGCTAAAAATCGCTCCATCTTTGAGCTGCTGTAATTTTGTTAAAAATAATCGTACGGAGGTCAGCCCAGGCTCATTTTAAAGGGGAAAGTCTGCTCTTTCAGATGCCCTAAGCTATTTATATCGTTTCTATTTTTTTTTATTCGAATCCAGGTGAGTAAACTTTGGCTCAAATTCCAGCTCCCGTGAGAAGTTGTAATAATTTTTTTCGCGTCAAAAACAACCACGGATATCAAGAGGGAAGCTTCACCTTTCCAACGAACCAAACGGAAGTGATCTACGATTTTTTTGAGCCGATTTATCGCAGATTATATGATTACGTCCATTTGTCGGTGAATTTTTCTTGGAGATCGATACGTCGACTTCTTTCGAATCGCACTCATTCCTCGTGATCCGTGCGCAAGGCCAACAGTTACCATTTAATGTCTGGGGAATCCGTGGAATCCGTGGAACGCGAACAGCCGATTAATGTCGTTCGAGATGACCACTGGTGTACCGAGGCCAGAAGGCGGCCACAATATTCTTTCGTCCATTGTACTCCCACCTTTTCTGCCCGGACAAAAGCCTCTCTTTAAGATGACGTCGGTGATGTCTCCGAAGGCACGCCTAACGGTTCCATCCGCGGAACGGAGCAACGCGTTGCAGAGTCGACTCGACTCGGCCGAACGCGGCTCGGCGTGCCCGTGTGGTACCATTATTTCAATTTCATGGGTGACCCGCGGTGGATTCATCTTGATGCACGCCTAATGAGTCCTGGGATTGTCCCTGATGCGCCAGCGACGAACAAAGAGCGGCCGGGGCCTCGCACGCACGAGCTCCTCATTAGAGGAAGCCCGGCATGGAACGAACACGCCCCTGCCATTCTCACGACTTCGGTAATCGCGAATCGGTGCAAAATTGTCCGTTTCCCATTTACTTTTTCCTCGGCCCACGTACACGCGCGCACACACACACACGCGAGCCTTCGCCACACGCTTAATGGCCCCACCGAGCCCCGCCGTGCGTCTCCTTCTTCCTCCAGGCGCTCGAGGAAGTGGACAATTTCACTGCGAAATCGGCTTATTATCTACCCTACGAGACACCGCTGCCATCCTCCGAAGATATTTAATACCATCGACTATAGTCGATCGTTTCGCAAGCCTCAGGAATTCGGACAATGTTTCCACGTTCTTTTTTGTTATCCATTTTACTTCTAAGTGGTCGCATTAACAACGCACGTAGCATCGTTGTTAATTAGGATATGCGTTCACGTAAACGTCCACGTAGATATAATCTAGAAGTGAGCATTATTTCTATTGTCTCGAATAAAAATATTTATGTAAAATAATTATCAGAGTTATTTAATATAATTGCAGACATTTAGATTCATACTCTTTTTTTATTAAGCCAACACATTTCCGCTAAAAATCTGGAACAACCGAATAAAATATATTGAACGCCACAATGTTCGCAAAACCGAACACAACTGACTCGTCATGAATACCAAAGATTGACAATCGATTATGCGTTTCATTTTTTTACATCATAAAGGTTCATTCCGATGTTCGTCACAGGTATTGCATTCGATGTAGTGTTCCACGCAGCTCCGTCCCCGATAAAACATTAAAACATTTTCGCGCTTTGCTCTCACCCTGCGGAGATGTTAATTGTTTCGATATCCGGGAATAATATTTGAGGGGACATATTGCGTTATCGTGTCCGCGAATCGATGTTCAGAAATTGGTGAATAATATCCGCGACATGTCCTCTCTCCAAACACACGGTTACATCGGTTCTTCCATCGTCGTTCATGCGAATGTAAACCGATGGGGGGGACACGAGGAATAACTTGTAGATCCATCAGCGGGAATACGAAACGTGTTTAGCAAGCAAACAGTCATTGAACGTGATTATTAAAGGGTTGTTGATAGATCGTGAATTTCGTGTAAAACTGAGTGTAACGAGATCTCGATGCATTTGGGTTGCATTAATGTTCTCAAACATTTGCTCTGTTATGATTTTTAGTGGATTTTTCATTTTATACATAAGTGACGAAAATAAGTAATAATAGTAATAATCTCTGACGATAATCATATATTTTACATCGTAAAGTACAATAAATGTTCGCTACCGGTGGCAATCGTATTAATATCGAATCAAGTATCACATCAATGATTTTTTATTTCTGTTAAGAGACCTGTATAATCCTTTTCCTGCGGTCATCGCGCGCGAATATCCGATAATCGATGGGTCAGGACGAAGCAGATAGTAAAAGTCGAGGGCAACGGCGACGGGGCCCGCGGATTATGGTCGCGTGAGAATGCAAGACGGCTTGCGAAATGGGTATCGAAGGTCGCATTTGGCACGGCTGTCGCTGGCCGTGTCGGCGACGCCGTTTCGAATTAGGTGTTCCGCGGACGGCCGGCCGGCCGCGTTATTGATGGCCGCGTAGCTACCGTAACGAATCCGAAATGGTGCCGGGGATATTGGAAATTTGTTTGGGATTACGCGCCGGCGCGATCGCGATTGCGATTGCGAGGGAACGAGCGCCGCCGTGGTAAACAACGGGAGCGAAGGGGGGCTTTAATTCGAGACGCCAGCGTCCGGGAGAGGAGGAGAGGAGGAGAGGAGGAGAGAGTCGGGTCGCTGGCCTTGTCTCTCGGAATAATAGAAACGTCAGTTTTAGGGACAGGCCGCGTTAGCCGGCGCCGATCATCGCTTCAGATTTTCTCACGGATCATCGATTACGAGCATCTCCCGTGGCCGGGCCTGCCGCGTGTCAACGACCGCCACTCTTAATATTCTCCAATTCAATGCTAAGCGTCATCGTCGATTCTCGGTAAACGACGACACACGAGCCTCGCGATCTCTGTTTCTTGCGAAATTTGCAACGCCAGCGTCCACTGACTTAGTTCGCGATGCTAATTCCTTCTTGAAATGTCTTTTCCTTTTCAACAATATTATAATTCAGTCTATAATTTTATTTATCAAGGTCTCTCGTTTAATAGTCATTTTTTTAGTGAACTATTTAGTGAAAATTTATTATTTAGCGAAAATCGTAGGATTTTGTCACTTAAATCAGCTGTCGTTTGAATAACGAGCTTCGATAAATTTCAGTGGACCTTTTACTTCGAGCTAATAGAAGGTTTATCAAAATTCTCCAAGGCACAGAGAATCTACGTTCCAATCATGAGTCGAGAGTATCGCGGACGGCTTCTCCAGCCTCCGTTTAAAAATATCTGTGCTCCGTCGTGAATCTTCCGGACCCGCGGCATCCTGATAAATTCGCGTCCAATGACTGTATTCCCAGCACCGGCCAGCCTATTTTTCGCAGTCCGTTCTAGTCAAAGTTCAAGTCCCCGCGGAATCAGTCACCGCGATAACAATCGGCATGACTCGCGGCTCTCGGAGTTATCCCTACTCTCTCTCTCTCTCTCTCTCTCTCAGAGTTCTTCCCGTATCGTCCGCGAAACGTGCAACTACAGCGGGCATCTAGCCGACACCGTCAGATAGAGTCTAGAGATAGAATTCAGATTTCACGGGAAGACGGTCGTCGTCGATTCTTTCCCGTTCGCGAGCGGTCGCGAGCGGTCGCGCCGGATTCTCGCGTCGCGAAGAGGGATGGCAGAGCGAGGGGCCGGGGAGTTAGTTAACGTCACCGGCGCAGAATTATGCGTTGCATTAACGATAGTAGGCTCCAAGTAAATCATCGTTGATCCAATTCACCGTCGGCTCGCAGCCGGTAACGATTATTGAGGCACGACTGGCCGCGTTCGAGCAATCGAAAACCCAATACGCCCCGGACGAATCCATAAAGGAGCACGCGGCTCTGTTCAAGCACCGGGAATCGAGTCGATTTTTATTGCAATTTTTGACAGCTTCCCACTCGCGAACATTTTCACAGAAATTTTATTAAAATATTCGAACGACGGCCAGAATTGGTCGCAAGCATCGAGAATTGCAGACACGTTTCTTCTCAAAAATAGAGCAACTCGAAACGGCTGTGGAAAGACTAAAAATTTTTTCTCGGGATTCAATCTACCATGGTTTTGTAGCTTAAAGCTTCCTCTTTACAACGATATCCGACAAATTGCTTCACGATTTTTTCTAGCCGTTGTAACGAAGAAAAATGACGACCGTGTTCGATCGCGAAAAATCCTTATTTTATCGCAACCTTCAAACTTGGGTAAAACGGTGAAAAAAAATCGTAGAACAAGTTTCGAGAGGTGGTTGCAAAGAGGAGACTGCAACCTTTAAAACCACTGTGAATTCAGTCGGAAAGAAAATTTTCCAATGTTTCCACAGAGGTTTTAAGTAGTATATAGTATAGTATAGTATAACGGTAGTATATAGAATATAGTGTACAGTATAGTTGCCGATGAGACCGATACACAAATGCTCGGTACGAAAAAAGGTGAGACCCTTCGGCAATCTCGCCCACACGTCTCACCTGCGAGCAGAACGATTCCTCGGTGTCCGCGTAACATCCCCCCCCCCCCCCCGCTTCGATCCTCTCCGGCTTTGTCTCCGTCTCGCTCCGTCCGGCTCTGTTTAATGCTCGCATAAACGGCGCGCTGTCTTGCGGACTGTGACGCGGCAATTTAGGCATTTGACCCTAAGGGTCCGGCAAGGGTTCAGCCGTTTAACCTCGATGCAATGTCTCTGTCTGCGGCCGTGTCCGCCGCAGCGTGCCTCGCTCGCTGCACGCTGCACGCTGCACGCTGCAACGCTGCAACGATGCAACGCCGCCGAGTCGATCGCGCGCCCACACGCTCCGCACCGACATCCCCCTCGCATTCTTCCCCGGCATTCCTCCTTGTCTCTTCCTCCCCGGAGCGTTCGCTGCCCTCCTGAGCCTAGCTTGACCGACCTTCCCGAAGCGACTGCCTCGAGGCTCGTCCGCCTCCTCCTCCTCCTTCTCGTCTTCCTCCTCCTCGTATTCCTCCTCGCGACCGATATGCAATACTATGGCCCCCCTGCAAAATCAATTGGCTCCTCCAGACTGCCGCAGGCCTATCTTCCTCGCGCAGACACTCGCATCATCTAATTGCTCGAGCATGAAGAAACAGCGAAATTTCACCGATCGGTTGCTGAAATGCCTTGCTGCTTTGCTGCGTCGAACGTCGAGATAAACAGCCTTGTTTTAACCCTTTTGCCCAAGCGTTCATATTTAGTCCGTTCCACGTTGACTTTCGTGGCGTATGGCCAACGGATCGACAAGATCCAAGTTCGTCCTTCGATTGAATATAACAGGAATCTTGACACAAATGGAAAACAATTCCAAATCCGCAGTGACACTGTTCAGGCACGTAATTCTTCTCGAAACAATTTTTGGAAATTCTGTTTGCGACCTATTCGTATTAAAACTCGAAGAAGAAGGACCTTTTCTCGGGGGAATATCTATTCCTTCCTTCGTCATTGATACTCAGAGCTTCGGGAGAGTCGGGTTTCGTATCTGGAATCCCGAATATCGATCGTCCATAAATTATCGCAAGGATATGTAGTACGCATGGGCGACAATACACAAGGATATCGTTAATCCATCAGCATCAAGGTCAACAGCTGAGGATTTCCTGAAACATTGTTCGACGCTGACAGCAATCCATAATGAATGAAAGTAGGGTAGATGTAGCACCGATTGTGGCCGCGTTAACGATCTCAGAGAATTTCAGCGCAAACGTTGTAGGAGTCCTGTATCGCGTTCAAAATTTACAAGTTGTAATACATTATTTAATAATATTTAGATTACTTAATCTGCATTGCAATAGGCAATAAAATTGATGAACAAATTATCCCAGGACAAAAATAGTAAAACAGAAAGCTTAGGCTTTTAATAAGTAAAGTATTAACGCATTCGTTAATTAATTTTTATTGTAACTTGTCCCAAACATATTCGTGTACCATGATCGTCAATACATATTTTCCACTGAATTTCTTCCGTTTTGAAAAATAATCTCTCACCGATCTCCATGCTAAAAGCAAGCTGTCGCACACGACGAATCGTAATTTAAATTCAAAAAGTTAGGAGAGAAATTCAATTCGTAAAGCGATTCATCGTATCTCGTTGTTCGGCGTCGGTGCCGTAAGTGATTTATGAAATATTTTTGTACGGAAGTCTGCACCGATGAATCATTTATGAGGCTGGCCGATACACTCGATACTAAAACAATCGTCTGTGGGACATCGCTGCGAGGCATCCGCTGCGTATAGACTTTCAAAACTGTCATAAGTCGTAATTGGTCGAAGAATGAATCACTTCTGTAGCGCGACGTCTGGATGTGGACGAAACGACTGCTCAAGGCTGCCATCAGGTTTTTTCGAGGATAGTAACCGTAGGAGGATCGTCTGTGTATATATCGTATCGCGTTAATTAAATGCGGCAAGAATCGAATCTATCGCCGAGACTCTAAACAGAGATTTTATCGTCGCCACACCTTTGTCT